>NW_027423236.1:0-134252 GCF_048934315.1 Petromyzon marinus
CCCCCACCCTCTCGCCCCCACTCGCTCGTCCCCCCACCCTCTCCCCCACCCCTCATCCCCTCCTAGCCCTCTCCCCCCAACGCCTCTCCCCCACCCTCCTCCCCCCACCCTCTCCCCCCACCCTCTCCCCCCACCCTCTCCCCCCACCCTCTCCCCCCACCCTCTCCCCCACCCTCTCCCCCCCACCCTCTCCCCCCACCCTCTCCCCCCACCCTCTCCCCCCACCTCTCCCCCCACCCTCTCCCCCCACCCTCTCCCCCACCCTCTCCCCCCACCCCTCTCCCCCCACCCTCTCCCCCCACCCTCTCCGCCCCCCACCCTCTCCCCCCACCCTCTCCCCCCACCCTCTCCCCCCACCCTCTCCCCCCCCCCCCCACCCTCTCCCCCCACCCTCTCCCCCCACCCTCTCCCCCCCACCCTCTCCCCCCCAACCTCTCCCCCCCCTCTCCCCCCACCCTCTCCCCCCACCCCTTCCCCCCACCCTCTCCCCCCACCCTCTCCCCCCACCCTCTCCCCCCACCCTCTCCCCCCACCCTCTCCCCCCACCCTCTCCCCCCACCCTCTCCCCCACCCTCTCCCCCCACCACTCCCCCCCACCCTCCCCCACCCCTCTCCCCCACCCTCTCCCCCCACCCTCTCCCCCCACCTCTCCCCCCACCCTCTCCCCCCACCCTCTCCCCCCACCCTCTCCCCCCACCCTCTCCCCCCACCCTCTCCCCCCACCCTCTCCCCCCACCCCTCTCCCCCCACCTCTCCCCCCCCCTCCCCCCCACCCTCTCCCCCCACCCTCTCCCCCCACCCTTCCCCCCACCCTCCCCCCACCCTCTCCCCCACCCTCTCCCCCACCCTCTCCCCCACCTCTCCCACCCCCCCCACCCTCTCCCCCCACCCTCTCCCCCCACCCTCTCCCCCCACCCTCTCCCCCCACCCTCTCCCCCCACCCTCTCCCCCCACCCTCTCCCCCCACCCTCTCCCCCCACCCTCTCCCCCCACCCTCTCCCCTCCCCCACCCTCCCCCCCTCCCCCCACACCCCCCCACCCTCTCCCCCACCCTCTCCCCCCACCCTCTCCCCCCACCCTCTCCCCCCACCCTCTCCCCCCACCCTCTCCCCCACCCTCTCCCCCACCCTCTCCCCCCACCCCTCTCCCCCACCCTCTCCCCCCACCCTCTCCCCCCACCCTCTCCCCCCACCCTCTCCCCCCACCCTCTCCCCCCACCCTCTCCCCCCACCCCTCTCCCCCCACCCTCTCCCCCCACCCTCTCCCCCCACCCTCTCCCCCCACCCTCTCCCCCCACCCCCCCACCCTCCCCCCCACCCTCTCCCCCCACCCTCTCCCCCACCCTCTCCCCCACCCTCTCCCCCCACCCTCTCCCCCCACCCTCTCCCCCACCCTCTCCCCCCACCCTCTCCCCCCACCCTCTCCCCCCACCCTCTCCCCCCACCCTCTCCCCCCACCCTCTCCCCCCACCCTCTCCCCCCACCCTCTCCCCCCACCCTCTCCCCCCACCCTCTCCCCCCACCCTCTCCCCCCACCCTCTCCCCCACCCTCTCCCCCCACCCTCTCCCCCCACCCTCTCCCCCCACCCTCTCCCCCCACCCTCTCCCCCACCCTCTCCCCCCACCCTCTCCCCCCACCCTCTCCCCCCACCCTCTCCCCCCACCCTCTCCCCCCACCCTCTCCCCCCACCCTCTCCCCCACCCTCTCCCCCCACCCTCTCCCCCACCCTCTCCCCCCACCCTCTCCCCCCACCCTCTCCCCCCACCCTCTCCCCCCACCTCTCCCCCCACCCTCTCCCCCCACCCTCTCCCCCCACCCTCTCCCCCCACCCTCTCCCCCCCACCCTCTCCCCCCACCCCTCTCCCCCCACCCTCTCCCCCACCCTCTCCCCCACCCTCTCCCCCACCCTCTCCCCCCACCCTCTCCCCCACTCTCCCCCACCCTCCCGGTGTAGTCGGCACTTTGCTACGTTCATCATTTCGGTTTTTTTTTGTTATGCTTTGCTTAATGTAACCCCCCCTTTTTAAATGAAAGACCCAAATATACTTTTTTTTCTTTCCCCTTCCTCTCTCTTTACCCCCCTCTCTGCCCCCCTCTCTCTCTACCCCCCTCTCTGCCTCTCCTCTCTCTCTACCCCCTCTCTTCCTACTCCATTTGCCTCTCTCTCGCTCTCTCTTTTTTCTTTATAACTACGACAAGTGCTGCATCGGCACGCTGCCCTTCCCACAGTCAAACGGCCTACGACGGGTAGCTTAGATCTGCATGCAGAGCTCTCCGTCATCTGCCACCGAGCACACGGCCTCCTCCAGCGCCCACTGCTCCTTGAAGGCCGGCACGGCGTGGGTCAGCCGCGTGTAGTGGAACTCCAGCCACACCCTGATCCGACCAGAGCGTGGAAGATGCCCAGGCTGCTGGCTGGACGTTGCCCCTCCAGGGCCACCTTCCTTGCCCTGTATATGGCGAGCTTGGCATAGCCGAAGAGCACGTTGACCAGCCCCTGAAGATGTTGGGGTCTGTTGCCCTTCGGGTATCCAAAGAAGAGGACCGTCGGGGAGAAGTGGAGGCTGAACCTTAGGAGGATGTTTCTCAGGACCTTGAACAGCGAGTCCAGGCTCTTGCACTCCACATATTGGTGCGCCACCGTCTCCACTTTACCGCAGAACCGGCACTCCGGGGACGTGTCGGTGAAGCGCGCCAGGGAGACGTTGGTGGTGACGGTGCCGTGGGCGATGCTCCAGCTGAGGTCGCCGATGCGGTTGTACGTCGGTCTGCAGTAGAGTTGCCTCCAGCGAGGCCTCTCCGGAGAGACGCAGGGCAGGGCTTTCCTCCAGGCATGGTCCTTGTGGCTCCTCAGGGTGTCCTGTTGGTGGAACCGGACCATGTAGGAGTAGAGAACCTTCCTCTTTACATTTGCGAAGGCCACCTCCGGTAGGTCTTCTAGCCGGCACAGGTTGTGATCCGCCTTCGTTTGTCGGCATTGGCGATGCAGTGGCACGACTGAGAGCTCCGGTGGAAGGGGATCGAGAGGGGCCTCGTCATCCCCAACGCCGATGGGGGGCGTTCTCCCGCTGCCACTGAGAAGGCCCCCTTGGCTTCGGCCAGGATCCGGGCAGCCACCCGGAGCGACTGCAGCCCTGTCTTTGTGGCCACGTCTGCTGGTCCGATCCACCGGCCCCGTGTTTCAGGCTCCACCAGATCTCCCATCCTGGTGAGCCGCGCGTTGGCGAGGCGCCTCTCCATGCCAGGGGTGGTGGTGGTGGATGGCAGCTTTGTCTGTGGGTTCCTGAGGATCGGTTCGAAGACCAGATCCTCAGCCGATCACGGTTGGTTCAGCCTCCTGACGGCGAGGGGAGCTCCATGTCTGCAGGACGCTTCTGTAGAAGGGTGGCAGCTGTCCCAGTGGGAGGCCCTGCAGGTCCATGTAGAATAGTTGCTTGGAGCACTGCAGACCCCCCAGCTGTTTCAGGAGTAAGGAGGCCGTGACGCTCCAGGCCGGTGCAGGGGCGGCGTGCAGGAACTTTTGCGCTGCCTGCAGTCGGAAGGTGGCCAGCTGACTCCGCACGCACACCAGCCCGTGACCGCCCTCGTCCAGTGGCAGGGCCAGGACCCCAGCCGCGACCCGATGTCCTCCACCTGACCAGAAGAAGTCGAGGACTTGCTTCTGAAGTGCGTTGACAAGGCTCATGGGGGGTGCAGGGAGAAGAGTCGGTGCCACAGTATGGACGTCACCAGCTGGTTCTCCACCAACGTCTTTGTCCTGAAGGTGAGGAACTTGCACAGGCGACTCCAGGTGGCCAGCCGCTCCTTCACCTTCTCCTCCCAGCTCGACCCAGTTCCTCTGCGGTGGTTCCCTCCTCTGGTCCGAGGAACCCCCCCAGGTGGTGCAGCGATGTTGTGCTCCAATTGATGGCTTTTGCCTTCTCGGGACACTCAGTCATGTCCCACGCTCCAACCAGCAGGCCGCTGCACTTTTGCCAGTTCATTTTTGATGACGAGGCTTTCGAAAAGACCTCCTGGCACTCATGCAGCAGGGCGACATCAGCCAGGGAGCGCAGGATGAGGAGGACGTCGTCGGCGTATGCCGTCAGGACCAACTTGATGCTTGGTTCCCTCAGCACCAGGCCGCTGAGTCTCCGCCTTATGAGATTCAGGAAAGGCTCTAATGCCAGGGCATAAAGTTGGCCCGACAATGGGCATCCCTGTCTCACTCCTCGCTCGAATTTAACCGGGGCAGTGAGGGCGCCGTTGATCTTGATCATGCACTCCGCCTTGGTGTAGAGTAGGCGGATCGTTCGGACAAAGGCATCCGAAAACCCAAGGTCTTGAGGGTTCCTCCTCTTCCTACCCCTCCTCCGTTCCGAACACAGATGGACTCGTCCGTCTGAACAAAGCTCGTCGCTCTCTGTGGTGTTAATCCCTCATACTAACATCATGCCAATCCCCCAGTTACATGCTAATTTACTGTTGATATCTAAACTCCTCTCCACCTCCTCCGTTCTGAACATAGATGGACTCGTCCGTCTTAATAAAGCTCGTCTCTCTCCGTGGTGCTAATCCCTCACACCAACATCATGCTCATCCCCCCAGTTACATGCTAATTTCTATGTAAACTGCTTTGTCAAGGTGCTCTGTTCCTCCCACACAGCTTAAAAGACGCTGCCATGCTTGGCAGGGTTCACTCAAGCGCTGTCTTCCAGACAGTCCTGTTTCTTCACCTGAGGAAGGCTACTTGTGTTGTGGCCGAAACGTCGTGAGAATTTTATTCTGTTATTATTATTTTTATTATTTCATCTCCATTCTACGTGACTTTACCGAAAGAACCCAGAAGAACAATGAGCTATCATTATTGTGTTGTTGTTTGCAAAGTGCAGGGTCTTGAGGACTTTGTGGAAAAGTGCGGAATAAATGCAAAGTAACTCCCCAAGAAGTGGTGGTGGTTGGACAAAAAGGACAATGGTGATGCCGATGGCTAAGGTCTCCTCCTGCGATGGCGAGATGTAAACTCCCTCGCATGGTATACAGGAGGTCGTGGGTTCAATCCCTATCCCGACCTTAACGCCTGTTATGTATTTGGAGTCCACGTGTTCTCTCTATCTTCCCTCTGCATTTAATCTGGCTGCTGATATACATTACCACGTGATGAGCCACTTCGTTGATCTATCATTTGTGGCCAGGTGGCTTCTGAAAAGAGCTTTATACCTGGTATTTTTTTTAAGGTGGCCATGGTGCTCACCGTGATCTACATGTTCCTCATGACGGGCACGCTGCTCGCTATGGTCGGCGACATTGTCAAGAACGGTATCCTCACACCCAGCAGCATCTTCTTCATCACTCTCGCGGGCATCCATCTCATCGCCGCGGCGCTGCACCCGCGCGAGTTCTTCTGCATCGTGCACGGATTCTTGTACCTCATCTGCATTCCCACGGGATACCTGCTGCTGCTCATCTACTCATTGGTCAACATGTACAACGTATCATGGGGCACGCGTGAGACCAAGGCGCCTACTGAGCCCTCCCCTAAGGAGGTGAGTTACTTTATGTGTTATCGTTATTGTCGTTGTTGTTTTTGTGTCGAACGTTATTTGGAGTTTCGCTCCATTCTCCTCTGTTGCTCCGTCCCGCACCTCCGATTAGCATGATTGGCTACGTACATTGCAAAAAAAGTGTAACATATGCCCCCAACCCCCGCCAAGACGAAGGCAGCGATCCCCATATAGCTTTTAACCGACCGTTGGGGCAAGTGCTGTTAGCGAGTAGCACCTGTGAAGTCCGGAATGGCACATAAGAGGGTAGGTGGCCAGCACCATGCCCGGCCGCCTTTGTCTCCATTGTTGTCATGTTTACTACATCACATTTGGCTATTTTTGAGGCTTTTTGAGGGAAGGCCAAGGATTGGTCCAGATGTATGTATGTTGAACTTCTTTCACACCATGTGTAGCCAACTGTGCTAATTGGAGGTGCGAAGGAAGGAAAGTTTCTAAACACAAAGAGCAGTTTTTAAGAAATTAGTTTTCAATGTAATGATTTAAAAGTGCATAGCTCCAATTGCTTTCTCATATTGTAAGGAAGAGGGTTCCAGATGGACGCACAAGCGCACCCAAAAGCACGCGATGTGGTCACTGTCTTTGTTCAATGGTTAGCCAAAATCCACTGATGAGAGGATGACCGGAGCTTGCAAAATTATCGTTTATGTTTCTTGACAAGAACGGTGGTGGTGGCTGTGCCACTCGTGTCCATTAATCCAACACGGTGGGTATCGAGGAGGAGTCATTCACTGACTTTCCAGGAGAGTGTAGTATGACAATTATGGACTATTTGTTCCATCTGAATAGAACGCAATGTTTCCCCCTCGCATTTGTGGGTCTATTCCATGGTGTTCTGGTTTCCCGTTGGCCAATAAAATCTTCATACATGGAGGACCGCAGAGCTTGGACAGTTATTGGCGCCAGTTCACTGAGCAGCTGAAACTGCCTTCCAGCTTGTGTGCGCTTCCCACTGGTTTGATATCATTGAAGGACCCTGCCTTCAGCACAATGCCCATCCTCCTGTCCCAGCAGAAGAAGGAACGCAAGCATCGTTTGAATGGAACGAAATGCTATATACTGCCACTCGAGTGGGACTGCTTCCAGTGGAGGATCAGCGTCCATCCGAAGAAATACTCGGCACTGAGTCAGGAGGATGACAGTTCAAGGTGCCACCACCTCACTGAGAGCCTGTAGCCATGCTTTTAACTTTGATCCTTACCTCTCGTGTATCGATAGTTCAACGTTTATGTCCCATATTATTGAGGGACTGTGTTATCTTGGTGTGGTTTGGGACTGTTGTTTTGCTGCCTTGCCCCAAGTTATGCATTTAGTATTGAAAAATTGGCAGTAACTGATGTACTCATGCAAGTTGCACTCATATACTTTATTTATTTTATTATATTTCCTATACTTAGCACTGCTATCGTTTTATGTTCTAACTTTATAATCCCCTACACCTACTGGACATCTGTGAAAATAGGTTCATAGCTCATCGGACTCCTCCTGCAGTAGAAATACAGATTATGATTATTGATTGGCTGTGTCGGGTGGAGGAGGATTTACAACGTAACATTTTACTCAAGTCAATACTGAGTCTTGTCTCAACTTATTAACTGTGATTCTAGTTGTGCTTGTATCTTAGGCGCCGTGGTGGCTAGATGTTAACTACCTCCCCTGGTATGCAGGAGGTAGTGGCTTCGATCCCAAACCTGACGATGCCTGTTGCCTATATGGAGTCTGCGTCTATTCTTTTCTCTCCCCATGTTGGTGTGGATTTTACTCCGGGTTCCCTGATTTTTTCCCTCCTCATTTAGAATCATCATGTGATTAGAGTATTTGGCTGCTGTAATTTCCACGTGATAAGCCGCTCATTGAGTTATAATTTGTGATATTCAGGTCGATTCTACAAAAAAGCTTCCTAGCTCAGTGGGCCTTACATGGTAAAATAAAAATAATGGTTTAGTTTAACAGTTTATCATCATCCCTCCCAGCCGAGTGGAGTCGTGCACGGTGGAACTCGACAGAGAGATGAAGCTGCGTCCAATTGAGGCCAGACAACAGGACACTACGAGCACTCAGATGGAGCATCCAGAAGGAGCAGAGATCGAGGCGAGAGGAGAGGACATCGCGAACACTCATATGGAGCACCCAGAAGGAGCAGAGACGAGACCAGAGGACATCGTGAGCACTCAGACAGATCATCCAGAAGGAGTAGAGAGTGAGGAGAGACGACAGGGCATCGCAAGCACTCAGACGGAGCATCCTGAAGGAGCAGCGATCGAGTCGAGAGGAGAGAACATCGCAAACAGTCAGATGGAGTATCCAGAAGGAGCAGAGACGAGACCAGAGGACATCGCGAGCACTCAGACAGATCATACAGTAGGAGTAGAGAGCGAGGAGAAACGACAGGGCATTGCGAGCACTGGGACAGAGCATCCTGAAGGAGCAGAGATCGAGTCGAGAGAAGAGGACATCGCAAACACTCAGATGGAGCATTCAGAAGGAGCAGAGGCGAGACTAGAAGACATCGCGAGCACTCAAACAGAGCATCCAGAAGAAGTAGAGAGCAAAAGTCGACCTCCAGAGCAATCAGACACAGACCTCGCCCTCCATACCAAAGGTAATATTTTCATCAAACAAAGACAAAGTCTTCTTGGTTCTTTCGTTAAAGTCACATAGAATGGAAATAAAATAATAAAAATAAAATTCTCACGACGTTTTGGCCACAACACAAGTAGGCTTCTTCAGGTGGAGGAACAGAACTCTCAGGACGACAGCGCTTCAATGAACGCTGCTAAGATTCGCAACGTCTTTTAAGCTAGGTGGGAGAAGTAAAGCGCCTTGACAAAGGAGTTTACATATCAAACAGGATAATTGAGCATTGAAATAGCGGTGTTAAAGTGTTGGATCAGCAGGGTGTTAAAGTCAGAAATTCGCATGTAACTGGGAGATTAGCATGATGTTATTGTGAGAGATTAGCATGTGACTGGTCACGGAAATAGCTATGTTAAAATCAAAGTTTACATATCAACAGGGCCATTTAGTATATGGACACTAAAGGACTGCAACTATCCAACTATCATACAATAAACCGATGTGAAAAAAACTAAGTATAAACTACATCAATATAATAAATGTACTCAATATATTCTTCAATAAGTTGAGCTATTAACATAAAGTAACTGGGTATACACTACACTATATAATGAATACCATATAGTAAACTAATAAAAAACTAAAATATAAACTACATCAATGTTATCAATAAACTCTATATACTCTCCAAACAGCTGAGCTACTAACAATAAGTCGTTATACATTACAATGCCATATGGCGAAAAAATGGGTGGTGGTATTTTCTTTTCAACGTTAGCACCACGGAAAGCGACGAGCTTTGTTCAGACGGACGAGTCCATCTATGCTCGGAACGAAGGAGGGGGGAGAAACAGCCACGATGCGCTGCTCTGTTCTGTGTTGCGTTACAACTATGTTATAAACTAGACTACAATACATTGCAATGTTATACCTTCCAATCTAAACTACATTGTATAATATCGTATACAGCCCAATGTAAGCTCTAACATTATGCATTATATTGATATGTCCCCAACTAAACTTTTTCTACATTACACGACTATACACCGTAATATACACTGCCATAGACAAACCCACCATTAAATTATACAATGCGTTACTATACACTACCCTATACTTTAGACTGTAAAATAGACTTGTAATATTACACTATGTATTATTCTACCAACCCTACTGTATACCACACTACTGTATATTCACTATACAATTACGATACCATATATTGCCTTATGAATTATGCTAAACATTACAATGTTAAACTATTTATTATACAACATGCTATACCTTTGACCGTTGTGTGAACGGTATTTAGAGACATTGTCAGGGAATGGACTGCAGTCTGAAAGTCACCGTATAATACAATCAATTAAGAACCGAAATGGTTTATAACGTCTTTCCAATGGTTACTAAGCCAGAATCCATCTTCTCGGTTGAAATTGCCTCTGTGTTTGTATATGTGGATGGCCTCATGAACGAATGTCTCATGGTAGCCGGATGGCTTGCAGAGAACCTCCGTGTCATGTGAGCCCACTAAATTATAACAGTGATCTGCCACGGCTGAGGTGTTCGTCCTACCGTGTTTCAAGTCTGCTTTATGTTCACGGATGCGGTCCGAGATATGTCGTTTGGTTTCTCCAATGTAGCTGCTACCACAGAGGCAACTTAGTTTGTAGACGCCCGGGTACTGTATGTCTGGAACCACATCTTTTACAGACGGAACCAGATCACGCATTTTATGTACTGTGTTGAATCGGACCTGGATCTTGTGTTTATTCAGGATTTTGGAGATCTTTTTTGTGACCCCCGCAATGTAGGGTAAGGTGATGGTTTTGAATGGCTCCTCAAGAGAATCCTTCTTCATGGCTGGAGTGATGGTTTTGCGGATTGTGTAGTCGGAGTAACCATTAGCCTTGAGAGCTTGGTGTACGTGCTAGAGTTCACTGGCAATGTGTTCCTGGTCGGAAATGCATTGGGCTCTATGGTATAGAGTCTTGATGAGGGAGTTCTTCTGGGACGGATGGTGGTGGGAATCTGGTTTTAAGTAAACATCCATATGCGTAGCTTTCCTGTAGACACAGTGGCTCATTGAACCATCAGGTCTCCTTTTAATTAGGACATCCAAATAGGGTAGCTTGCCATCTTTATCGACTTCCATGGTAAATCTGATGGCTGGGTGTATGGAATTGATGTTAGAGCTTACATTGGGCTGTGTATACGATATTATACAATGTAGTTTAGATTGGAAGGTATAACATTGCAATGTATAGTAGTCTAGTTTATAAAATAGTTGTAACGCAACACAGGACAGAGCAGCGCATCGTGGATGTTTCTCTCCCCTCCTCCGTTCCAAGCATAGATGGACTCGTCCGTCTGAACAAAGCTCGTCGCTTTCCGTGGTGCTAACGTTGAAAAGAAAAAACCGCCACCCATTTTTTCGCCATATGGCATTGTAATGTATAACGACTTATTGTTAGTAGCTCAGCTGATTGGAGAGTATATAGAGTTTATTGATAACATTGATGTAGTTTATACTTAGTTTTTTCACATCGGTGTATTGTATGATAGTTGGGTAGTTTCAGTCGTTTAGCGTCCATATACTAAATGCCTCTGTTGATATATAAACTTCGACTTTAACATAGCTATTTCCGTGACCAGTCACATGCTAATCCCTCACATTAACATCATGCTAATCTCCCAGTTACAAGCTAATTTCTGACTTTAACATCCTGCTGATCCAACACTTTAACACCGCTATTTCAATGCTAAATTATCCTGTTTGATATGTAAACACCTTTGTCAAGGCGCTTTACTTCTCCCACCTAGCTTAAAAGACGCTGCGAATCTTTGCAGCGTTCATTGAAGCGCTGTCGTCGCGACAGTTCTGTTCCTTCACCTGAAAAAGGCTACTTGCGTTGTGGCCGAAACGTCGTGAGAATTTTATTTTATTATGTTTTATTTGTATTATTTTATTTCCATTCTACGTGACTTTACCGAAAGAACCAAGAAGATGAATCCCTGCAGTCACGAAAGCTTTAAATCGAAAATTAAATGCGAAGTCATTGCTTGTCAGTTAAACAAGACCGAGCATCTGAAATCACGCGATGCGGTGACCATCTTTGTTTGATGAATGGATGAACGAAGTGTGGGTGATGGTTAATGCTCCTAGACGAGATTAGCAAGCTATTGTGATTCATTTGTGGCAAGCACTCTGGTGTTGGACCAGAAGACGCCAAAAGGCGTACAACTCAAAAACAGCGCACTATCAGAGTATTGAGGGCTCGGGGTGAGCATTTAACACCAGTGGACTCTAGGCTCTAAGAAAAGCCGTCTCGGGTGTGGACCAATCAAATTCAAGGACAGTGCATATTATTATCAGAGTTGTCTCTTTTGTTTGCATTTTGATTGCTTGTGTTGTGGTTATTGCAAATACGATGCCTTGAATAAAGGTGTCAGTTTTTGTGCCAGTTAAAAGGGTAAAACCTATTACTATTACAATATTAATATTATTCATCGGAGTAAGTTGTTGTTATTTGGACAATCGCACAAAGTGAACCTTCTGTCCCGTGGATGGGAATGCATAGGAGGAAGACGAGTTTTGGAAGAGCATGATCAGTGACTACCTCAAGCCTCTGGAGGAAGATGACGATCACAGGAAACGCGTGAAGCAGGAACTCTTCGAGATAAGAAACAAGGTACTGGCAACGCGTCATCGCGAGTACCGGAGATGCTTCGATAACAGAAAAATTGCGTTCCAGCGACAACGCGTTGTGCAAACAGCAGGCGTTAAGCGAGTACTTACCGTACTTGGCATGTGGTAGAAGAAGATTTAAACGGCATTGAATTACCTATGCCTTATTATTCCAACGAATTAATTGTTAATTGTTCCAATAATCCGCTAATCCTGTAAAATACATGAACAATAAAACAATAACAACAGAAGTGACCATTTGGCGTCGAGAGTGGACAGTGGGGGAGAAAAATGAACGCACAAAGAGGGGATCCATAAACAGCCCGGGGTCATCCCCCCCGCCACTCGGCCAATGCAATGTAAATCAGGCCTGGTCTGTCTGTCCCAACGTGCAGGGCACTTTCGTCTACTTCATGATCAATGCACTGTGGCTGGTGGCGACCCTGGCACTGCAGTTCGTGGGAGCCGACCTCTACATCCAGATCCCGAGCACGAAGAACGAGGGGACGGTCATCGACGTGCTGCCCCTCGCCTTCATGTTCCTCATCACCTTCTCCAGCATGCTCATTGTCCAGTTCCTGGCCATGCTGTACCACAGCTGAGGAGGAGGGGAGGGGGTCGACCCATGCGTGGCCATAGGGGGTGTGTGTGCATGCCGACTCAGTGACCAACAACAGTAACGATTATCTGAAATGGTCCTGGACTTCCCCCCTTGTGCCGTACCGGCCTTCATAGGTGCCACTCGCTGACAGCACTTGCCCCAACAGTATCTTAAGGCTATCCAGGAGATCCATGTCTTTGCCTTTATGTGAGTGTGGGCAGTGTGCTTATGACCAGCTCCGGTTTCGCAGCCGAGGTCTCACTCCGAAACAGTCGGGCAGCATTATCTTTTCATCGGCTGTGTAACACTGGGTGGAAACTACTTGGTTTGTCATTCCATGCGAAGCTCCGGATTTTATTTGACCACATTGATATCTTCCCTTCTTTATTCTTTCGAGAAGGATGTTGAGGTGTCTAAAGTAACATCTGCACCGGTTAGAAACATTCAGGTCACCCTGCCTACAATGCATCCTGGGTTTAACCAGACTGGATTGTGTCAGGAGCTCACATATTCTTAAAAGATCTAGACACACTCCCATTGGTGAGCTCCTCTCACAAGCGTGGCTGTGTTGGCTGGGTCATGTAGCCCCCATGCCCAGCCACTGCATGGCAAAGCAACTATTATTTGGCAGGATAGATCAGACTAAAGGGCACGGCATGGGCTAGGGAAAAAAAGGAATGATATGGTACAAGAGGATATATAGAGATGAGTGGACTTGCCAATAACTGGTACCAGCGGTCTCAAGATTGGCCACTCCTGAGGAGATGCTACTTGGCAGTTGGAGGCAGTCGCCCACCAGCAATAATGGAGGGCAGAGGAGCGATGCTCACATCCATAAGCAGAGCACCGGGCAGCTAAACACAACAATTTGGCACAGTAGGGGTCACAGCTGGTGCATTGTCAGTCATCTCAGTCAGTCAACCATTGGCTCCTAGGTCTGTCCGTTAACTCCTGACATTTTGCCACCGTGGCGCCCCGTGCCCCTCCCCCTTCCCCTCCGTGCCCCCCCCCCTCTGCCCCCGTTCAGGTTGTTCACGCTGCTGCACGTGCTCTCCTACGTGGAGTCGTCGTCGTCGGGCCAGCAGTCAAAGAGGGGTGCTGTTGGTCGAGACAACAAAGCATTCGTCAACGATGGAGACGACGATGACGCTCAGCAGCGCCGTCTCAGAGAGATTGTCTTACAGATCCCTGGACCCCCTCCTCACACGCCGCACGTGGGTCCCCTCCCCGCACACAGCACATGGACCCCTTCCACTCATGGCGCACCTGGACCCCCTCCTCACAAGCCGCAAGTGGCCCCCCTCCATGCACGCTGCTCGTGGACCCCCTCCTCGCACGCTGCTCGTGGACCCCCTCCTCGCACGCTGCTCGTGGACCCCCTCCTCGCACGCTGCTCGTGGACCCCCTACTCGCACGCTGCCCGTGAATCCCTTCCTCGCATCCTCGCACGCTGCACGTGGATCCCCTACTCGCATGTCATACGTGGACCCATGCACGTCGTGGTTTATCAATGACGGTGCGGTCAGTAAAGGTGCAGCCCTGCAAGATGCTTCCCTTGTTGGAAGAGGTGGGAGTTACCCACGCTTTACCCCACCACCGCATGCGACCTGCCGATCGACCAACTGTGCTGTATCCATTTACGCAGCTGGGTGGACAGAGGCAGCGAGATTTAAGAAGCTTGCAGCGTCGCTCCAAATGCCAGGCCTAAGGATCGACCTCTAGATCGCAAGTGTGGTGACGAGTTAATTGCAGCAGGGCAGCCTCTCATTACAATGGAATGCACTCAAAAGTCCTGCTGTACAACAACGGTGGACATCACTTGTGATATCATCGGCTAAAGTAAATGTAGGGGCTTTGAAGCTGCTCCTGGCCACGGACAGAGAAGTCGCTTCTATGTAGCAGTGGTCAGATGAAGGAAACGTCCTGTTGTTGTTTGTATGTTAAATTTATTTTGCACTGCACTTAGCCAACCATGCTATCGTGGATGTAAACATCACCCACACATAGACTGTCCCGTTAACCATAGAAGTTGATCAAATCACATTATTACGCCTGATTAATTTAGAGGTCGAGCGACCCACATGGGAAATCTTGTTTTGAGAAAGGTTTCTCTACCAAACACAGAAAACGATTCCCCATATCGCTTTAATAGACTTATGGAGCTGTTAGTGAGCACCTAATAACGGCAGGCACAGCACACAAGGTGGGTGGCCAGCACCAAGTCAAACTGCATTACCGCACCATTTTATCATTTGAGGCTGAGTCGACCTAGGGGAGGCCCAGAACCGGTTTAGATAATCACCACTATTGTTGGTGGCCATGAGTGGAAGTGAAACTAGCGTCCCAAGGCTCAAATACTTGTGCAGGGCTATGAACACGAGTTTTATTTCACGTTCACTGATGGTCAGATATATATGCCAACATATATTTATAGATATTTTATAATACTCTTTGGTTCTTTCGGTAAAGTCACGTAGGTATAAAATTAAATAAATCACGACGTTTCTATTGCAACACAAGCAATCATCATCAGGTGGGAAACCCAACAGCAAGAAGTTTTTTCTACTGAAGTGGGAGAGAGATGCCATGGTAAGAGGTTTCTAGGTAAGAACGGGGGGCAGGGCAAGGGGGGGGGAAGAGGGGGTGTGTGGGCTAGGGGGAGGGGATCGTTGCGTGGACGCTAGATTGATATGTATAATGTGGTTTATTTACAGAGATGTAGAGTTACATTGAGACTGTGTGGATAAATAAAACAAGACAGAGAAGAAGCAGTCATACATCCAGAGCACCACGTTCAGATAGTTTCCCCAAAATATTGTATTGGAGATGTGAATCCATAATTTTAATGCTAAGGCAATGTTTCGCTGCTATTTGCCGCTGAGAAGATGTTATCTCCCTCGATCGGTACACAGGAGGTCATGCTGGACCCTGGCGGTGCCTCTGTTATACTTTTGGAGTTGGCGTGTGCTCTCGCTGTGGTGGTCGGAGCTTGGGTTTTTATCCGGGTTCCTTGGTTCAGATGATTAGACTGCTGTTATAAATTCTCACGTGTGGTGATATCAGCTACTGCGATCATCAGCTATCATTACGTGTGACCAGCTCGCCTATGAACAAGAGCTAAGAGCACAGTTGAGTTTAACTGGTAAATAAAACTGTGAATTCCCTTGCACCTTCTGAGGACGGTAGTGTCTTGGTCAACAGGTCACTTACCAAACGCTTAACGATCGATCCAAACCTTTTAGGTCCACGCTTCGCTGGGCGCGTATAGTGGTTACGCACACGTAAAGCTCTGTGTCTTTCTGGTGGATGCGTTGTCGGGCTGGTCCCATGGTGTCTGAAACGTGGAACAGCACGAAGGCGTTGGTGGTGAGCGGTAAAACGTGCACTCCTCCCCCATCACCCCCAGATTAATGTAGGTTACACTCCTCTGCTTGACAATAAATCCCAAAGGTTATTTTTAGTTTATAACGTCGCGATTTATAGCTTTTGTTAAACTTGACAAGATTACGTTTTAGTCCATGGCAATGAGAATAGAGTTCGTTTGTAGGAGAACATATTTGCACGATGCTATTTAAGTAAATTAACATACAATGTGGTAACACGGCACGTACTGATTATATGCACTTTATTGCCTATTGTTTTTTACTTTGCACAAATATAGTTTACTGAACTTTTGCAAGCCGTTATCAGTCATGTATTCTCGACTGCTTGCATATAGATAGTGGCGCAGCCCTGCAATGAATCACCCCTCCAGGCGATTGAGACAGCCTGCCACCTACAGATTGCGCAACAGCGCCCCACACAACTTCCAGCCGTTTGAACTCGGTCGTTGGTGTAATTTGCATTCTTATCTGGAGTAAACCAACCTCCAAATCTACATATCGCTGGGTTCACAGTTTAGCGCGCTAATTAATACTGCACCACTCACTTTAGCATTGCCACATCCAAATAAATAAATGCGTATGCACCAACCGCTTGAAATAATGCCACATCGCATAGTCGTCGTGTCGACAATTAGAGAGGTAGCCAGGTTGCTCAAAGATCAGCGCTGGACTGGTACCATTGAGAAGCTGGGTTCAACCCCGGCTACTGAAACTAAACTTTTATTTTTATTTTACCAGGTAAAGTCCACTAAGATATATACAGCTTTTTTTTAAAATAAGCGACATGGCCACAAATAATAGCTCAACGAAGTGGATCATTAATCACGTGTACATTTGTAGCAGCAGTCAAATACTCTTAACGCACTTTTATTCCAAATATGGAGAACAATCCCAGCGACCACGAAGAGAAAGAGGCATGCAATCTCCAAACAGGCATAGCATACAACAGGCATAGCAGGCGAGGTAGTTAACATCTCCTAGTCACCGTGGCACCCTGCCTGTGACTGGCAGGGCTCTCCCGGTATAGTTAGCTGATGGCCTCAGCCCGGTCACCAACGATTCAAAGACGGATTGTAAAAAAACAAATTAATTGGTATTGGTTCCCACGTGACCACTTGATTTGATTTGCTCTGACGGATGGTGGTGAGTATATCTGAATATTGCCTTTATACTCAAACCATCTAACCCAAAGTAAACAGACAGTCCTCGACTTGCGAGTGTCCGACTTACGAACGCCCGCTTCCATGAAATATATAAAATAAGAAAAATATTGATTTAAAATGCGAACTTGCAATTGCAAACTGAACTGCCGGTTTACGAACCGTTCGAATTTCGAACAGGTCTCAGGAACGAACTAGGTTCGTAACCCGAATACTGCCCAGAAATAACTTCTGCTCAATAGGTTTGTGGTCATATATAGTTACTAATTATTGTTAACATGGGGATAGTACATTTGTGTGATGTAGGTGCTGGATGTGGTCATAGCTGGGATCCTATCCTTTTCTATATTTATAGAGCACCTTTGGTCAAGGCACGCTTTCCAACATTTAAAAGCTGTAACAAAAACAAAGTGATTTATATGGCAAGGGCAGTGCAAGGGCCGAGGAATGAGTGTCCCGAACATAGGACATGTGGCTTCATGCAAGAGATATAGGGAAGGAACGGAACAAAATGGAACGGTAAAAAGGGAAGAGGAAGGGGATGGGCTATTAAAAAGAGGTGAGGCCTTCAGAGAGGAATGGAAGAAGGTTATGGAGGTGGCCTGCTTCATGTTCAAGTATCTCTCTATTTACAAAGTTCGATTTTACGATATTTCACGTTCATGCAATTGACAAATTACGTGTTCTAATGCTGTACTGTGCTATGTGATTGTCACGCGGCCCCCATGGTGTCAGCCAGCGCTGGTCTCAGACCCTCGGTACCCACTATATCTGTTTACCTGCTATGAAGTAGGAGCATTGCTCGAAACGTCGACAATTATATACATGTCCTTTCAATGCATTGTTGTTAACGAGTGTGTTGTAGAGGAGGTTAATTGACCATACTTCACCACTCTGACCAAACCGGGTTGGTGGAGGTAGGTGAACATTGTATAAACGTGGAGAGGAAGGAAAGTACGGTACAATATTTGAATTCATACGCACACAGTGGGGAGCACAGGCGTTGCCTCTGCCAGTGATCTCAGTCAACCCACCGCTCCTGGGTCTGTCCCGTGAACTCCTCCTGCACCCAGCTGGCACAGCAGTCAACCCATAGCACCTGGGCCTGTCCTGGGACTCCTACCAGTAGCAAGCCTCCCACACTGCAAGTCGACTCAAAGTGCACTTAGCCTGTGACAAGCGCCGTGGTGCCGTCACCACCACTTAATGGCGGAGGGCAGCTGTTGTTAATGCACGGTGGAACAGAGTTCAGCTTCCAATGAGTAGGATGGTACGGTGTATGTGTGTATAAAGCAGCAGCACTGGAGAGACAAAGGTGGCCGGGTGTGGTGGTACCGGGTTTTATCGGTACTTCTTGCTAACAGCACTTGTCCCAACAGCCTCATAGAGGCTATACATGAGTCTTTGTCTTTGCAGTGGTTTGTGCACTGCGCCACGGTCTCTGTGACCTTTATTGCACTGAGGTCCAGGTCGTTATAGGTCCAGCCTTGACGAACGCCTTTCAACGTATTGCATGCTTCTCCAAATTATAAGACGAATCCAAAAACATACATATTTGGCCTCACACAAGACAAAGATCGCCCGTATAGCCTGAACAGACTGTTGGGGAAAGTGCTGTAAGCGAGCACCAATGAAGGCTGACACAGCACACGAGGGTTGGGTGGCCAGAACCACGCCCGGACGCCTTTATCTCTACAGTGGCCATGTTAACACATTACACCGTACCGGGTAATAATGTGAGGCTGAGTCGAAGTTAGGGGAGGCCGTGAGCAGGAATCGAACTCGGGTCACCAAGTTCGTAGCGCCGAGCGCTGCTCTTCACAATAACAAAAAGTCGCCATTCGCCACTAAGTGGTGGTGACGTTACCATGACACTTGTGCCAGGCGATGTGCACTTTGAGGCCACGTGAATTGTCGAAGACCCTCTAACAGTAGGTCACAGGACAGACCCAGGTGCCATGGGTTGACTGAGATGACTGGCAGATGCACCACTTGTGCCTCCTATTGTGCCAACTTCCTGTATTTTTTTCGACCCGGTTATCCGCTCATTGTTGTGAGCGTCGCTCCTCTGCCCTCCGCTGTTGTTGGAGGACGATTGCCTCAAACTTCCCAATAGCGTCTTCTAGGTGCACGTATCCTGGCACTGCACAGTAGCATCCTTAACGAGCCTCCTCGCTCACTCTACACGAAGCTGCGGGTCGTGCTCTTACATGTGGACGTCTCCTGGATTATAACTTTTGCTTTAAAATGCACAAGCTAAATGTGCGTCTCAGAATCGGTAGACCGCGGTAGAATGGAGAAGGATGTTGGAGTGGTGGTGCCGCGCCTGGCACATTAAAATAACAACCCGCCGAGCCGAGTTAGATAGCAAGACACGGCTAACATCTGCAGTGGCGAAGTGATGACACCTTGGATGAAGGTGAATCATTCCAAAAGCACGATTAATGATGATCCGTACCTCGAGATTCCTGGCTGGCTGCTGGCTGGGCGCCTCTCCACTCCAACCACAATTACTCCACTGTTAGTGGCTGATGTAGGCCGTTGCTACAGAAACTAGCTGGATAACATAACTGGCTATGCGGGATTATTTGTCGAACAAATGAAATTAAACGGCTTAAACGGAAGTCCGGCAGACGTCTAATAATAGTAATAATTATAATCATTATTAATTGGCATAGATAGCGACACCGAAAAGATGGAAATAACGAATAGAGAAGACTGACCATGGCTCATTTAAAATCGCTCTAACTTTTAAATGTGCTCCTATCAACGTAATTATTTTGCCAAGATGCTTATTTCCTAGATGTGCGTGTATGTATATCTATAACCTCAGTCTTTGCGTTTTATTATCAGAATCAGAATCTTTAGTTATCCTGGAGAAATATGATAAGCTATGAAGATATTTTTCAGAGATGTCCAGTAGGGATGGGTCAGAAACTTAAACGATAGGAGTAAGCAAATCACTCAAGATAAATGTATCAATAAATGAAAAACTAAAAAAAGCTATTTAATTTACCAGGTAAGGCCCACTGACTTATTATCTATTTTCAGAATAGACTTGGCCACAAATGATAGCTCCACAAAGTGGCTTATTGTGTGGACATTGTATTGCAGGCAGACACTACACGCACATTGTTGATTCTGAATGAGGAGGGAAAAACCAGAGGACCCGAAAAAAAATGCACGCGACCACGGGGCGAGAGAGTGAGACATAAACTCAAAATATACTGAAGGTCACGGGACAGACCCAGGGGCCATGGGCTGACTGAATTAGATGACTGGCAGATGTACCACCTGTGCCCCCTACTGTCAACTTAACGCATTACATCCGCCCGGCGCTCCGCTCGATGGAGTCGGGATCTAACCCACGAACCTCGTGCAGATTACTGTTCGTGCTCCGAGCGCAGGAGGACTAAGAGACGAGTCTGAACACGGACAGCTGTCGTTTGCTTGCGTGGCTGAGCTTCGTGACCTGCGAGGCGATTCGTCATCCCACTTGCCAGGCCGTCAGCGCTCCGCAGGGCTGAGGGACCCGCGGGGAGAACGGGATGATGGGGAAATATGGAACCGATTAATTTGTTTTTGTTGCTTTCTTATTTATCCATACGAGTCGCACTGAACCGTGGGGCATTTTTAGCTGCGAAGCAACTGTGTACCGCATAGTAAAGTTTTTTTTGGATTATTTCGCGTAAATATAAATGTGTCGTTAACCCACCACCACCCGACACAGCTAATCAGCAAGGTTTGTCACCTAAACAAAACGTGCCAATTACTATGGGCAGCCACCCCACTAAGGCGGTCACAGTAGGACGATTGGGATCGGTAAGAGCAGTGTTCTTCATTTCAAGGCCCACGGGCCAATGGCGGCCCCAGGTGGCCTTCAGTGTGACCCCTGACAGCACATGGATATGAAAACACCCCTTGCAGGTGAGGCGGTGTGGCGGCTCTCAGACTGATGTCATATCGGCTGAAGTAGCCTCCCTCTGAAAATGAGTGAAGAACACTGTTTTTGGATCAGGAGGAGGTGGTGGCAGAACCTTCGAGAAACCTTAGAGAAGGGACATGGACCACGGGGGCCCTGGGTGACTGTGCAACTCGCCCTCTCACCTATACTCACCGTTGTCCTTCACCAACGTGGTTAGGAATGGTCAAAGTCCAACACGCTCCCCACATACCCCCGACCGCGATTGCGGAATTAAACAACGATGAGGCAATTAAGGATTGCCCCTTGCTGTGGCTGAACGCTATCGCGGGATGAATGTCAAGGCAGGTGCGCGGACTTCATCCCAATCGATACACTTTGTGAGCTTTGCAATTGCAGGGATAATCAAATCACGTTCCTCTAATCACCTCGATAAGGCTTCTCACCGAGCCAGGTTGTTTATAAGTCAACATCCCCTTATCCATTCACGTTCACGTGAGACGAATTGAGTTCACATTCTACTGGGGGTATGTGCGTGCGCATGTCTGTATGCATTTGGAGCCGCGGAATAGTGAACACGAGTTCGATTTCCGCTCACCTCCAATATCGGGTGACGAATATCTGAACCCGTACTGGGCCTCCCCTATGTCGACTCGGACTAAAACGAGTATCGGGTGCGGTGTGTAAAACATCAGCACTGGTGAGACAAAGGCGGCCGGATGTGGTGTTGCTCGTGCCAGCCTTCACCCATACAACCTTCAACAGTCTGTTGAAGCTTGTATGGGAGAACGTTGTCTTGCGTGTGTCTCTCTCTCTGTCTCCCGCCATATTGTGTGTCTCTCGCGTTATGCTCTCACAATCTGCCTTTAACTTCTCATCAATTCACTGCCGTTCACCAATTTCTGCACGAGTGCCTATCACATCAAAATCCGAATATTTATGTATATTGCAGGAGGAATCCGATGAGCTATGAAGCTCTTTTTCACAGATGTCCATTAGGGGTAGGTCAAAGCGTTACATCAACAAACAATACAAAACACGATAGGAGTGCAAAGTATAGGAAAGGTAAACAAATCACTACAAAAAAATTGAAAGGAAAATAAACAATATTTAATTTACCAGGTATAGCCCATTGAAGTATTAGCTTCTTTTTTCAGAAGCAACCTGGCCACAAATTATAGCTTCACGAAGTTGGCTTATCATGTGGAAATGAAAAGCAGCCAAATGTATAGCAGCCAAATTATCTTAATAATCTAAACGCATGTTTAAATATCCATCCCCATGCGCTTCTGCCACCGTCTGAAACGTTTTTCCTTCCGATATTATGAAGCCACTGAAGCTATGCACTTTTAAATCATAAATTAGATTAAAATCGAATTTCTTTAGAACGGCTTTTTTTCCTTTGCCAGTACCAAAATATGAGAATAGGTTTTCCCCTTTATCTGGCAAAAAAACAAGTGTTAAGATTTTGATTTAAAGCTTTCGTGACTGCAGGGATTAATATTCTTGGTTCTTTCGGTAAAGTCACGTAGAAGGGAAACAATAAAAGAATAAAAAAATAAAACAATCATCATGATGATAATTGCTTGTGTTACAGTCGAAACGTCTTGAGAATTTTATTGTTTTATATTTTTATAATTTGATTGTTTCCCTTCTACGTGACTTTACCGAAAGAACCAAGAATATGAATCCCTGCAGTCACGAAAGCTTTAAATCAAAAAGAATATAGGTGTTAAGATGTTAAAACACCAAAGTGAAACCTTTAACAAGGAATCTTGTCTGCATTAACACTGTTTGAGACTAGGCTCCAAAGAAAGCTGTCTCTGGTGTGGACCAACCAGTTTCAAAGACAATGCATATAATATATTCTTGGTTCTTTCGGTAGTTTGTTGTCCTTCCCCCGCACCTCCGATTAGCACGGTTGGCTACGTACGGTGCCAAAGAAGATCAACAAACACCTAATTATGTTGTATATTTCCCAATATTTTTAAGTCTTGCTGTTAAAATCTATCTTTTTAAAGGGCTGCCCTTGTCAGCATCGCCTATGATCGTTGTATTTCACCTGCTCTGAATAAAGATGCCATCTGTGAATGTTTCACCTGAGCCGAGTCACAATTCCCACTCTGTGTTTATTATGTTTCACAGAGATGGCCTTGAGGCAGGGAAACACCATTTCCTTTTACATTGCTAGATACATCACCCCAAAGGAGTCCCGGCGGCGATGCTGCTATCGGGCGCACAGTCACAGAGTGGGAACTCCTCAGCAGGCGATGAGTCACGAGGAGCATCTTGATGAGCACGACCCTTGCTCTGCAAAGGGACGGTCTTCTTGCTGAAATAGCCTCACGCAGTGGGTTCGTGATGTTGATGGATACCGGTCTGCCCTGCAATAAACATTACCACGATGACTGTGTCCATATGTAACATCGTACATATGAGAGAGAACCGGGTGGTGGCGGCTTCGCACGTCCCCGGTAATCCAGCACTATAGAGGCAGCAGGGAGGGTTGGTGGATCACCCACAGATGATGTCGTGAAACTCCCTTCCCGTGGGCTTCGAGGAAGTGCCTTATCCTGGCTCGTCAGGAGAGGGCGATACATCAAGTGGACTAATCGCCATCTGTTTCAATCTGAACCGGGATTGAACGTTGCCTCGTGCAACACGTGGGTTTTCACCAGGTTATTGGGTTTGCTCCCACTTGCGTATAATGATAAACACAGCTGATCATTTATTGGCTATGAACAACTTAAAATAAAAACTCAATGTAGCATCAGCAAGCCCCTCCTTAAAATGAGTCTTTCCACTCAATGTGGCTTTCCTGGATATAAGTAAATATTGATTACGAGGAAATTTAAAGTGGATTAACTGCTAATTCCTGTGGATTACGAGCTAATTGTAGATGAGTATTATTAGTAGTGTAATGCTTTGTGCTGACTGTTATTAAACCACTGTTGTCTGCACTCCTTCAATGGAGGAGGAATAACACTACACAAATTCTCTCCTGCAGTCCTCTCGTGGCTAGCAGACCTTGACATTGGCATCCAGTTCCTGAGCTCCCGAGCCGATTGCTGCCATATGCAAGAGTAGACGAGAATCAGATTCGCGTGATGACTCATCACCTGTTCTGGTTGCCTCGCTGTGCCCTGTGCACCCGATAGGAGCATTGTCGGGACTAATCTAACTGACTCACTATTTTTTTATTTTACCTGGTAAGTCCCATTAAGCTGTACAGCTCTTTTTATAAATGAGCTGACCACAAATTATAGCACAACGAAGTAACTTATCACGTGCGAATTTATAGCAGCCAAATACTCTAAAGGCATATTGATTCTAAATGTGGAGGGAAAAATTGGAGGACCCGGAGAAAAATCCACTCGACCACAGGGAGAAAGACATGCAAACTCCAAATATGCAGCAGGCGTCACAGTCGGGATCAAACCCACGGTCTTCTGTATACCAATCGAGGGAGTTAACATCTTGTCACCGTGGCCCCCCTCAGGTAAATCTCAGTTTCTCGCATTACGAGGAGGCACGACGATTTCACGGCCTCGACGGTATTTTTTTCATATAAATACATTTTGTGGTGAAATTAGTTCAGAATCAGAATCTTTATTTATCCTGGAGAAATCCGATGAGCTCTCAAGCTCTTTTTCAAAGGTGTCCCAAAGGGGCCAGTCAAAAAGTTACAACAATGCAAAAACACGAATAGGAGTGCAAAGTAGAGGAAAGGTAAGCAAAGCACCAAGAATGAATATATAACATAGATAAAGTATACAAGTTCATATTTCAAAAGTATATAAATTTCCAAGCTCGGTTTAAACAACAGCAAGGAAAGTGCCAGACGTTGCACATTAAAATGTAACTTTACATTGTAAGAAGAAAAAGACCACGCACCTTGACAAAGGAATTAGCATATAATTTAGCATTGAAATGGCTCATTGAAATAGCTAAGATAAAGTATACACATCCGCAGAGGTACCCCTTGACAAAGGAATTAGCGCTGGAGTGGAAGAAGCCACGCTTAGATCACGACCTTTAAGCTGTGTGAGAAGAAAAAGGACAAGTGCCTTGACAAAGGAATTACCATATAATTTAGCATTGAAATGGCTCATTGAAATAGCTAAGTTAAAGTATACACATCCGCAGAGGTACCCTTTGACAAAGGGATTAGCATCGAATTTAGCATTGAAATAGCTGAGTGATTAGCTTGTAACTGCTCGCAGAAATAGCTATGTTAAATTTAGAGCATATACGTTCACCGAGGCACCTAGTACTCATCAAACAGGAGAATTTAGCGAAACACAACCACGCTCAGACATCGGACCTGTGTGCGAGCAAACAAGGTGTTCTGACAAAGAAATTAGCATAAAAAGTTAGCATTTGATTGGCGGATTTTAGGAAAGAGGTGGTGTATGTGCCGGTGGACTCGCAGTTTGGCGCGGGGGGGGGGGGGGAGGGGGGAGGGGGGAGTTTACCTATTGATGGTGTGAAAAGGGGGATTTTATAAGAGCTGCGAAAGTTTGGGGTACCACTACTTGAAAACTATACTGTACCATTGAAATTAGTTTAATGTTTAGTTCGATTTAGAACATCTTTCCAATGGTTGCTTAATTTGAAACCATCCTCTCGGTTGAAATTGTGTCTGTGTTTGTAGATCTGAATTGCTTCATGAACAAATCTCTGATAAAAGCCCGTGGGTTTGCAAAGAACCTTGGTATCGGAGAAAATTATATCGTGATCCCCCACAGCATTGTAACAGTGATCAGCCACGGCAGAAGAATTATTTTGCCGTGTTTCAAATATGATTTGTGCTCGCGAATTCGGTCAGAGACATGTCGCTTTGTCTCACCGATGTAGCAATCACCGCAGGTACAACTCAATTTGTAAACCCCGGGGTACTGTAAATCAGGAATGACATCCTTCACAGATGGGATCAGATCACGAATTTTGTGTACTGTATTGAACCGGACCTGGATCTTGTGTTTGTTTAGAATTTTGGAAATATTTTTAGTAACACCTGCTATATATGGAAGTGTGATGGCTTTCACCGGAGTATCAAGTGGTTGTTTCTGTATGGAGGGAGAGACAGCTTGGCGGATGGTACGGTCAGAGTAACCATTCCTTTTGAGGGCCAGGTGTATATGTTTTAATTCACTGGTCAGGTGGTGTTGGTCCGAAATGCAATGAGCCCTATGGTATAAAGTTTTGATGAGAGAATTCTTTTGGGCTGGGTGGTGGTGGGAATCAGGTTTCAAGTAGGAATCTGTGTGGGTGGGTTTCTTGTAGACAGAATGCCCCAATGAGCCATCAGGTCTCCTCTCAAACAGAACATCTAAGAATGGTAGCTTGCCATCTTTCTCCAGTTCCATGGTGAATTTGATGGCGGGATGTCTGGAACTGATGTGGTGTAGGAAAAGGTTCAGAGCTGGGAGGCCATGTGGCCAAATGACGAAAGTGTCATCCACATATCTCTTTCACAGGGAAGGTCTGAGGGTGGAAGTCTGGATAGCGTCTGATTCAAATTTCTCTGTATCTTGTTTTATTCATCCATATAGTCTCAATTTAACTCTGCATCTCTGTAAATTAACAACATTATTAATATTTATCAATATATATAGGCATACATATGGCCATAAATTAACATGGACTAAAACTCATATTCATTTGAAAATAGTGTATTTTGCGCTAAGATCCTGGCGACCCGAGTTCGATTATGTGAACCGGTCCTGGGCCTCTTCTAGGTCGACTCAGCCTCAAATGAGTACCTGGTGCGATGTGTAAACATCGCCACTCGGGAGAGACAAAGGCGGCCGGGGGTGGTGCTGGCCACCCAACCCCACGTGCCGTGCTGGCCTTCATAGGCGGTGCTCCGTAACAGCACTTGCCCCAACGGTCTGTTAAGCCTACGCGGGGGATCTTTTATTTGTTGTACCGCATGAATGTTGCGCCCCACGTGCCTGGAGCGAGCGAGCTTCCTGAGGAACTGGGCAGGCGAAACGTCGCGCATTGGCACGATGCGCCACGCGTTTTCCAACCCGAGAGCTCATCAGATAGTCGTGCAGCTACCAAACACACCGATTGCATGCCAGGCTAGGTGTTCCCTCGACTTAAACATCTTACAATCCAGTCTCACATCGCCTTGATGCAAGAAGACATCTAAAGTGGGCCCTGGTCATTCATAAAACCCGTATTGGCAAATCTGTGTTGCACTTAGCTAATTCATTAACCCAAGAAACATAAGACGTGCATCAAATTTCCATTTAACTCTTCCTCAAACAAAAATATGAATAGGTGACCAAGCCTTTGACGTTGCAGACTATAACTGTTGTACATTTAACTAATTTTGCATAGTACGGAGCCAAACGTTATAATCGGAGTTGCTGGACACAAAAGAAATTGCAGATGTGATTTGTATCCTTGATCCTTGCCCCTCATGCATCGATAGTTCAATGTTCATGTGCAGTGTGTTGTTGTTTTGGTGAAGTCTGGGACTATTCTTCTTTGGTTCTTTCGGTAAAGTCACGTAGAATGAGAATAAAATAATAAATTGATAAAATACAATAACACAATAATATTCTCACGACGTTTCGGCCACAACACATCGGCCTTCTGATGAGAATATTATTGCGTCATTTTATTTTATCAATTTATTATTTTATTCTCATTCTACGTGACTTTACCGAAAGAACCAAAGAAGATGAATCATTGCAGTCATGAAAGCTTTAAATCGAAATCTGGGACTATTGTTTTTTGTTTTGCTGCCTTGCCCCAAGAATGCATTCAGTGTTGCAAATTTGGACTTCATAATTTGTTTGGTTATGTATTTATGTTTTGTGACTTTCTTACCTTTTCTCTATTTTGCACGATTTTCCTTAAGACCAAAACAGGTGAATTTATACACAATGCTTGCTGCCGCCTGATGATGCTAGTTCTGAGCGTTGCTCCTCCAACCTCTGCTGTTGTTAGAGGGTGACGGCCTCCAACTGCCCAATAGACTCACAGTGCACCTACCCTGGCACTGCCCAGTAGCGTCCTTCACGAGCCTGCTCCTCTGCCTCCTCTACAGAGGCCGACCTATGCTGTGTAGCAAACAAAGACAAAGATCCCCGCTGAAGCCTTAACAGCACCATTCCCAGCCGCCTTTGTCTCCTCAGTGGCGAAGCTTACTACAAACCGCACTAGGTACTCATTTAAGGCTAAGTCGACCAAGGGGAGGCCCGGGACCGGTTCAGATAACCATCGCAGGTGTTGACCGTGAACGGGAATCGAACCTGGATTGCCGGGTTTGTATCACAGCACGTTAACCATAGCACTACCGCAACCTGAAATGTGTAGCACCGTAGGCTGTAATGTATGAATTGTTTATCCTGACGCAAACATGAGGATATAATCTGTTAGCGGAGATTAGAGTATGTAGTCTTCCATATTCAACGCGCCCCTGTGTTACAACTTGCCCAATAATCTAACGGAGATAGACCCCACATCGAAGTTCTGTGTGGAAGCCACTGTCCCCGCAATATCCCCATGCACCCGCGCAATGCAATAATCAACGAGCTTACATTCCAACGTTCAAAGTCCACTCTATTTGTCCTCCACGGGGATTTCTAGATTTTCTCAACTCATCCCCCATTTCAAGACGAGAGTCTGTGTAATATCGGCAGTTCACCAACACTGATTCAAGGGAGCCCGATGCTGCTGACGAGGCACCATACGTCGTAAGCGGTCAAGACGTTTTGGTGTCTTCATTTATTAAGGAGCATAAACCATGGCTTAAAGCTTTCGTGACTGCAGGAATCCATACTTTTTGGTTATTTCGGTAAAAGTTACGTAGGTATGGCCCGCTGGTTCTTCAGTTCCATTGCTGGATTATTTTTTTCTGTCTGAGAATGACCGATTGTGTTGCAATCGAAACGTCGTGATATATAATTTTTATTTTTTTATTTTTATACCTACGTTCCTTTTCGAAAGAACCAAAGAGTATCTTTTGGTAAAGTCACGCAGAACAAAATTATAAAACAAAAAACTATGACGTTTCGATCGCAACATAAGCAATCGTCATCAGGAGGAAAAAGGAGGGGGAAAGCTGCTGAGGCAGACTTTTTATAGGTTTGAAATGGGTGTAGCCCAAGGGTCACAAACAAAGTGGGCGGGGCTAGTGATGTTAAATGAGAAATTTGCATGTTAATGTAAGATGGGAGGGCGACTTCCACGCCGAGGGCACAGAGGTGGCTATTGTAATGTGAGAGATTAGCATGTTAATGTAAGATTGCAAAGCCGCCGCGATGTCGAGGACGTGAGCGATGGTGGCTGTGTTAGTGTGAGACATTTAACCTATTAATGTAAAATCAGAAAGTCGAAAATAACAACTAACATCGGAAGGTAGGATGGAAACATCACAGCCAGTTATGACTTGAACTGGTTAATAACGTCCTTCAAATGATTGCTCAGTTTGTACCCATATTCTCGGTTGAAATTGTGTCTGTGTCTATATATCTGGATGGCTTCATGAACGAATCTTTGGTGATAGCCGGTGGGTTTGCAAAGTACTTTCGTTTTGGATAAATCAATTTCGTGTGAGCTCATCGCATTTAAACAGTGATCAGCCACAGCCGAGGTATTGGTCCTACCATGTTTCAGATCTGCCTTATGTTCCCGAACACGGTCCAAGACATGTCGCTTAGTTTCCCCAATGTAACTACTGCCACAGACACAGCTTAGTTTGTAGACGCCGGGGTATTGCATGTCAGAGATCACATCCTTCGCAGATTATGAATGATTTTGGAAATATTTTTGGTGACCCCTGCTATGTATGGCAAGGTGACGGTATTGATTGGATCCTCAGATGGTTCTTTCTCAGCGGTTGGGGTGATAGCTTTAAGCATTGTGTAGTCTGAATATCCATTCATCTTGAGAGCTTGGTGTACGTGTTCCAGTTCACTGGCTAGGAGATGATGGTCGGAAATACATCGAGCTCTATGGTGTAGAGTTTTGATGAGGGAATTCTTCTGGGATGGATGGTGGTGGGAGTCAGGTTTTAGGTAGGCATCCATATGGGTGGCTTTCCTGTAGACAGTCTCCCATTGAGCCATCTGGTCTCTTTTCGATTAAAACATCCAAGAATGGTAACTTGCCATCCTTTTCCACCTCCATGGTGAATTTGATGGCTGGGTGTATGGAATTGGTTGAGGAACTGGTTCAGAGCTGGTCGGTCACATGGCCAGATGACGAACATGTCATCTGCGTACCTCTTCCACAAGGACGGACATACAGTGCATGCCTGTATGGCATCTGTCACAAATTTTTCCGTGAAAACATCAGCTACAACAAAGTTCGAGGTTGACACGATTGTTATCATTCAGAGTAACAGTCCAATTTCCGACAGCCTAAAATCGGTTCTAGCCAAAGGGTTGAATTTTGCAGTCACCCCTAAACACATCCCAGTTGATGATATAATTGCCCAGGTCTAAGGAGACCTTAAGGGTTTGGGACATATTACTGCAGACGTGGCAAGATCGGAAATCGCTGCAATCCTTAAAAACGCTAAGTCACCTACTAGCAACATCGGTAAGGATGAGCACTTTGAGCTTTCTCAATTCAAAAAGATAGAGCACATCGTCATTCTCTCAGCTGACAAGGGCAATCCCACAGACATCATGGACAAAACCACATACAAGAACAAAATTCAGGACCTACTTAATGATGGTAGCTATACAAAAATCAATAGAGATCCCACCAACTGCCTCGTTAAAAAAAAAAAAATATCATCACTGATTCGACATCTTTAATCGAACCAACCAAGCGGTTTTCCTTAAAACCCTCTGCTGCTAGATCACCCAGATTGTGAACGATTCGTTCATGAAGCCATCCAGGTAAAGTGGTACCTCGGTATACGTCGTTAATTCGTTCCAGAAGGTAATTTAGACACTAATTACTAAAATGCATACAGAAGCAACGTGACCGCGTTGCTGCCAGCTGCGCTGGTCACGTGGCATGCCTCAACCACGCACGCGCGCGCGCGCCTCGACCCGGGGCTTCACCCTCCATGGGGGCAGCCCCCCACGCCCCCCGCCCCTCTCCCCAACGCCGCCCCCGCCCCTCTCCCCCCGCTCCTCTCCCCCACGCCCCTGCTCCTATCTGCCACGCCCCCTGCCCATCTCCCCCATGCCCCCCGCTCCTCTCCCCCACGTCCCCCGCCTCTCTCCCCTCTCCCCCACGCCATCCCGCCCCTCTCGCTTTGTTTCAGTCGTGAACGGGGCATACGCGGGTACTGTACGCGGTGACTCATCCCGACCCATACAAGTTCTAGCAAGCGCGTCGTATCCCAAGCAAGACGTCGTATCCCAAGACATTTTTTCTCGTAAAAACACGATATATACCAATTTCGACGTATTCCAAAGCGGTCGTATACCGAGGTATCACTGTATATAGACACAGACACAATTTCAACCGAGAAAATGGGTACAGACTGACTAATCATTGGAAGGACGTTATTAACCAGGTCATGTCATAACTGGCCGTGATGTTTCCATCCTACCTTCCGATGTTAGTTGTTATTTTCGACTCTCTGATTTTACTTTAACACGTTAAATGTCTCACACTAACACAGACACCGTCGCTCGCGTCCTCGTCGTGGCGGCGGCTCTGCGATCTTACATTGACATGCTAATCTCTCACATTACAATAGCCACCTCTGCACCCTTGGCGTGGAAGTCGCCCTCCGATCTTACAATAACATGCAAATTTCTCACTTTAACATCACTAGCCCCGCCCACTTCTTTATGACCCTTGGGCTACATCAGCATATAGTCATATCAGGATACCACCACAGTCAGGATGCAATGCTGTAATCATAGCAGGATACCACCACAGTCAGTATGCAATGCTGTAGTCATAGCAGGATATCACCATAGTCAGCATGCACTGCTATAGTCATAGCAGGATACAACCACAGTCAGAATGCAATGCTGAAGTCATAGCAGGATACCACTGCAGTCAGTATGCAATGCTGTAGTCATAGCAGGATACCACCACAGTCAGCATGCAATGCTGTAGTCATAGAAGGATACCACCACAGTCAGCATGCAATGCTGTAGTCATAGCAGGATACCACCACAGTCAGCATGCAATGCTCTAGTCATAGCAGGATACAACCACAGTCAGCATGCAATGCTTTAGTCATAGCAGGATACCACCGCAGTCAGTATGCAATGCTGAAGTCATAGCAGGATACCACTGCAGTCAGTATGCAATGCTGTAGTCATAGCAGGATACCACCACAGTCAGCATGCAATGCTGTAGTCATAGCAGGATACCACCACAGTCAGTATGCAATGCTGTAGTCATAGCAGGATACCACCACAGTCAGCATGCAATGCTGTAGTCATAGCAGGATACAACCACAGTCAGCATGCAATGCTGTAGTCATAGCAGGATACCACCGCAGTCAGTATGCAATGCTGATGTCATAGCAGGATACCACTGCAGTCAGTATGCAATGCTGTAGTCATAGCAGGATACCACCACAGTCAGCATGCAATGCTGTAGTCATAGCAGGATACCACCACAGTCAGCATGAAATGCTGTAGTCATAGCAAGATACCACCACAGTGAGCATGCACTGCTATAGTCATAGCAGGATACAACCACAGTCAGCATGCAATGCTCTAGTTATAGCAGGATACCACCGCAGTCAGTATGCAATGCTGTAGTCATAGCAGGATACCACCGCAGTCAGTATGCAATGCTGTAGTCATAGCAGGATACCACCGCAGTCAGTATGCAATGCTCTAGTCATAGCAGGATACCACCGCAGTCAGTATGCAATGCTGTAGTCATTGCAGGATACCACCGCAGTCAGTATGCAATGCTCTAGTCATAGCAGGATACCACCACCATCAGTATACAATGCTCAAGTCATAGCAGGATACCACCGCAGTCAGTATGCAATGCTGTAGTCATAGCAGGATACCACCGCAGTCAGTATGCAATGCTCTAGTCATAGCAGGATACCACCGCAGTCAGTATGCAATGCTGTAGTCATAGCAGGATACCACCGCAGTCAGTATGCAATGCTCTAGTCATAGCAGGATACCACCACCATCAGTATGCAATGCTGTAGTCATAGCAGGATACCACTGCAGTCAGTATGCAATGCTGTAGTCATAGCAGGATACCACCACAGTGAGCATGCACTGCTATAGTCATAGCAGGATACAACCACAGTCAGCATGCAATGCTGTAGTCATAGCAGGATACCACCACAGTCAGCATGTAATGCTGTAGTCATAGCAGGATACCACCACAGTCAGCATACAATGCTGTAGTCATAGCAGGATACCACCACAGTCAGCATGCAATGCTTGAGTCATAGCAGGAAACGACCACAGTCAGCATGCAATGCTGTAGTAATAGCAGGATACCACCACAGTCAGCATGCAATGCTGTAGTCATAGCAGGATACCACCACAGTTAGCATCGCAATGCTGTAGTCATAGCAGGATACCACTACAGTCAGGATGCAATGCTGTAATCATAGCAGGATACCACCACAGTCAGTATGCAATGCTGAAGTCATAGCAGGATATCACCATAGTCAGCATGCACTGCTATAGTCATAGCAGGATACAACCACAGTCAGAATGCAATGCTGAAGTCATAGCAGGATACCACTGCAGTCAGTATGCAATGCTGTAGTCATAGCAGGATACCACCACAGTCAGCTTGCAATGCTGTAGTCATAGCAGGATACCACCACAGTCAGCATGCAATGCTGTAGTCATAGCAGGATACCACCACAGTCAGCATGCAATGCTCTAGTCATAGCAGGATACAACCACAGTCAGCATGCAATGCTTTAGTCATAGCAGGATACCACCGCAGTCAGTATGCAATGCTGAAGTCATAGCAGGATACCACTGCAGTCAGTATGCAATGCTGTAGTCATAGCAGGATACCACCGCAGTCAGTATGCAATGCTGTAGTCATTGCAGGATGCCACCGCAGTCAGTATGCAATGCTCTAGTCATAGCAGGATACCACCACCATCAGTATGCAATGCTGAAGTCATAGCAGGATACCACCGCAGTCAGTATGCAATGCAGTAGTCATAGCAGGATACCACCGCAGTCAGTATGCAATGCTCTAGTCATAGCAGGATACCAACACCATCAGTATGCAATGCTGTAGTCATAGCAGGATACCACTGCAGTCAGTATGCAATGCTGTAGTCATAGCAGGATACCACCACAGTGAGCATGCACTGCTATAGTCATAGCAGGATACCACCACAGTCAGCATGCAATGCTGTAGTCATAGCAGGATACCACCACAGTCAGCATGTAATGCTGTAGTCATAGCAGGATACCACCACAGTCAGCATACAATGCTGTAGTCATAGCAGGATACCACCACAGTCAGCATGCAATGCTTGAGTCATAGCAGGAAACGACCACAGTCAGCATGCAATGCTGTAGTAATAGCAGGATACCACCACAGTCAGCATGCAATGCTGTAGTCATAGCAGGATACCACCACAGTTAGCATCGCAATGCTGTAGTCATAGCAGGATACCACCACAGTCAGGATGCAATGCTGTAATCATAGCAGGATACCACCACAGTCAGTATGCAATGCTGTAGTCATAGCAGGATATCACCATAGTCAGCATGCACTGCTATAGTCATAGCAGGATACAACCACAGTCAGAATGCAATGCTGAAGTCATAGCAGGATACCACTGCAGTCAGTATGCAATGCTGTAGTCATAGCAGGATACCACCACAGTCAGCTTGCAATGCTGTAGTCATAGCAGGATACCACCACAGTCAGCATGCAATGCTGTAGTCATAGCAGGATACCACCACAGTCAGCATGCAATGCTCTAGTCATAGCAGGATACAACCACAGTCAGCATGCAATGCTTTAGTCATAGCAGGATACCACCGCAGTCAGTATGCAATGCTGAAGTCATAGCAGGATACCACTGCAGTCAGTATGCAATGCTGTAGTCATAGCAGGATACCACCACAGTCAGCATGCAATGCTGTAGTCATAGCAGGATACCACCACAGTCAGCATGCAATGCTGTAGTCATAGCAGGATACCACCACAGTCAGCATGCAATGCTGTAGTCATAGCAGGATACAACCACAGTCAGCATGCAATGCTGTAGTCATAGCAGGATACCACCGCAGTCAGTATGCAATGCTGATGTCATAGCAGGATACCACTGCAGTCAGTATGCAATGCTGTAGTCATAGCAGGATACCACCACAGTCAGCATGCAATGCTGTAGTCATAGCAGGATACCACCACAGTTATCATGCAATGCTGTAGTCATAGCAAGATACCACCACAGTGAGCATGCACTGCTATAGTCATAGCAGGATACAACCACAGTCAGCATGCAATGCTCTAGTCATAGCAGGATACCACCGCAGTCAGTATGCAATGCTGTAGTCATAGCAGGATACCACCGCAGTCAGTATGCAATGCTGAAGTCATAGCAGGATACCACCGCAGTCAGTATGCAATGCTGTAGTCATAGCAGGATACCACCACAGTCAGCATACAATGCTATAGTCATAGCAGGATACCACCACTCAACATGCAATGCTGTAGTCATAGCAGGATACCACCACAGTCAGCATGCAATGCTGTAGTCATAGCAGGATACCACCTCAGTTAGTATGCAATGCTGTAGTCATAGCAGGATACCACCTGTCAGCATGCAATGCTGTAGTGATAGCAGGTATTACCACAGTCAGTATGCACTGCTCTAGGGAAAGCAGGTCCCACCAAAAGTAGGTATGCACCATATTATTGGTTCTTTCAGTAAAGTCATGTATAAGGGAAATAATAAAATAATAAACATCAAACATAATATAATAAAATTCTCACGTTTAGGCCACAACGCAAGCAGCCGTCCTCAGGTGAAGAAACAGAGCTGTCGGAAAGACAGCGTCCTAACGAACACTGCTAAGCTTGGCAGCGTATTTTAAATTGGGTGGGAGGAGGAGAGCGTCTTGATGAAGAAGTTTACATAACAGAGGAATTTAGCATGTTTATGACAAATGCAGATATGGGATTATTCACTCCTTGTGGAATGTGTAGGCAGGTGGGGGGTCTCAAAGTCATATTATGTTAGTGTATCATGTAGGATTGGCAATAATAAAGGGAGATACAATTTTAATAAGAAAGAACTGCAACAGCCCAAACCACCGCGTATCAAGCTAGTGCATTATGTGGAAAATAAAAAAGGGAGTTTCTAAAGAACTATACATACCTACATTGCAGGGGTCACTAAAAAGATCTCCAAAATCCTGAATAAACACAAGATCCAGGTCCGATTCAACACAGTACACAAAATCCGTGATTTAGTTCCATCTGTAAAAGATGCTCTTCCAGACATACAGTACCCGGGCGTTTACAAACTAAAGTGCCTCTGTGGTAGTAGCTACATTGGAGAAACCAAAAGACATATCTCGGACCGCATCCGCGAACATAAAGCAGACTTGAAACACGGTAAGACGAACTCCTCTGCCGTGGCAGATCACTGTTACAATTCAGTGGGCTCACATGACATTGACTTCTCCAAGACGGAGGTTCTTTGCAAACCAACTGGCTACCATGAGAGATTCGTTCATGAGGCCATTCACATATACAAGCACAAAGACAATTTCAACCGAGAAGATGGATTCAGGCTTAGTAACCACTGGAAAGATGTGTTAAATCATTTCTGTTCTTAATTAATTGTAATTTTACGATGACCTTCAGACCGCAGCTCTTTCGCCAGCATTGCCTCTTAATACCTCTCACACCACGGTTAATGGTATGGTTTACAACATGGAGTATACTAGGGCTTCGCAGCTGTCTCTCTCCCCCTCCTCTGTTCTGACCATGGACGAACTCGTCCGTCTGAACGGGGCCCGTAGCTATCCGTGGTACGGAAATTTGAGGGTAAGAATCCACCCATTTTTTCGCCATATAGCATTGTGATATATAACGACTTATGGTTGGTAGCTTAGCTGATTGGAGAATATAGAGTTTATTGATAACATGAAGGTAATTTATATTTTAGTTTTTATTGGTTCACTATATAGTACTGTGAATAGCTCAATGCTAAATTCGCCTAGTTATTTCAATGCTAAATTCTCCTGTTTTGATTTGTACTAAGTGCCTCGGTGAATGTGTATACTCTGACTTCAACGTAACTATTTCTGTAGCAGCTACAAGCGAATGCCTTAATTTAGCTATTTCAATGCTAAATTCTATGCTAATTCCTTTTAACAATGGGTGCCTCTGCGGAGGTGTATGCTTTAACTTTTAACATAGCTATTTCTGTGACCAGTCACAAGCTAATCATTCAGCCTTTTCAATGCTAAATTTTATGCTAATTCCTTCGTCAAGGCTCTTTGTTCCTCTCACACAGCTTAAAAGCCGTGATCTGAACGTGGCTCTCTCACTCCAGCGCTGTCCTACCAGACAGTCTCGCTCCCTTCACCTGATGAAGGCCGCTTGTGTTGTGGCCGAAACGTCGTGAGCATATTATTGTGTTATTTTATTTTATCAATTTATTATTTTATTCTCATTCTACGTGACTTTACCGAAAGAACCAAAGAAGATGAATCATTGCAGTCACGAAAGCTTTAAATCGAAATTTAACCGCCTCTACGGGGAGGGATTCCACACATCCTTAAGATCATTCAACAGACTTCGGGATAAGAAGGCTCAACTAATCGAGTCTCTCACCTTTCTGAAGAGATGCCGCGACTCTAAGGTAATACCAACCGCATTTACACTAACCTCTGCTGTTGCAACTTCTCTCAATGCAAAACGAATTCTAGCTAGAACTAGCTTCGCTCTTATCTCGGAAAAAATCAGACTTACACGCACCGAACTCGATCAGTTAGACAAGACACTCTACAAATCACACTTAAAATTGACAGCAACAATGTCTACATCGGATTGGGAACATGTAGACAATATGACTACCTCTTCGGCTGCCACTATGTCGAACAAATGTAGGGACAATTTGATTTCCAAATTCAATCACCTCTCCAGCAAAAAATCGGATCCACACACCGAAAAGATAGACGTCAACAAAGTCGTAATTAATCGCAGTAACAGTTCCATTTCTGATGGTCTGAAATCCGTTTTAGCTAAAGGTCTAAACTTTGCTGTCACACCGAGACACTTACCGGTTAATGATATAATTGCCCATGTCGACGTTGCACTCAAGGGCTTGAGTCACATCTCTGCAGACGTAGCAAGATCTGAAATCGCTGCAACCCTCAAAAACGCTAAGTTGCCACCTAGCAACATCAGCAAAGACGAACGTTTTGAATTATCTCAATTAAAAAAGAGGGATGATATTGTCGTTCTCTCAGCCGACAAAGGCAATGCCACTGTCATCATGGACAAAACAGAATATAACAACAAAATTCAAGAACTACTCAACGATGGCAGCTATACAAAAATAAAAAGAGATCCCACCAACAGCCTGGTCACCAAAACGAACAAAATTATCTCTGATTCAACAGCATTAATTGATGAGAACAAACAGTTCTTGTTGAAACCCTCTGCTGCCAGACCACCAAGATTATATGGCCTTCCAAAGATACACAAAGAAGATACACCCCTTCGTCCCATCGTCTCTACTATCAGCTCCCCCACCTACAAACTGGCACGTTTTCTGGCTGATATACTGCGACCTTTCACTGGAAAAACCACCTCTGCGGTACTAAATTCTACTCACATGGTATCGACAATCAAAGACATTTCCCTGTCCCCAAACGACCTGCTTGTCAGTTTTGATGTGGTGTCCTTGTTCACCAAAGTCCCGGTACCTGACACCATCGCTATCATTGAAGACCTGGTTCATCAAGGACTGCATACTGATGTACCCTCCCTGGTGAGACATTGCTTAACCAACACATACTTCACCTGGAATGGAACTTTCTACAAACAAACTGAGGGCACCCCAATGGGCTCCCCCCTATCTCCGGTTGTAGCCAACGTATTCATGGAAAAATTTGAAACTGACGCCATCCAGACTGCCACTCTACGCCCGACCTTATGGAAGAGGTACGTTGATGACACCTTTGTCATCTGGCCACATGGCCAGCCTGCTCTAGACCAATTCCGCGACCACATCAATTCAATACACCCAGCCATCAGATTTACCATGGAGGTTGAAAAAGATGGCAAACTACCCTTTCTGGATGTCTTAATTAAAAGGAGACATGATGGTTCAATGAGCCACTCTGTCTACAGGAAAGCTACCCATACAGATGCTTACTTGAAACCGGATTCCCACCACCATCCATCCCAGAAGAACTGCCTCATCAAGACTCTATACCATAGAGCCCAATGCATTTCCGACCAGGAACACATTACCAGTGAACTCAAGCACGTACACCAGGCTCTCAGGGCTAATGGCTACTCCGACTACACAATCCGCAAAGCCATCACTCCAGTCATGAAGAAGGATCCTCTTGTGGAGCCACTCAAAACCATCACCTTACCCTACATTGCAGGGGTCACTAAAAAGATCTCCAAAATCCTGAATAAACACAAGATCCAGGTCCGATTCAACACAGTACACAAAATCCGTGATTTAGTTCCATCTGTAAAAGATGCTCTTCCAGACATACAGTACCCGGGCGTTTACAAACTAAAGTGCCTCTGTGGTAGTAGCTACATTGGAGAAACCAAAAGACATATCTCGGACCGCATCCGCGAACATAAAGCAGACTTGAAACACGGTAAGACGAACTCCTCTGCCGTGGCAGATCACTGTTACAATTCAGTGGGCTCACATGACATTGACTTCTCCAAGACGGAGGTTCTTTGCAAACCAACTGGCTACCATGAGAGATTCGTTCATGAGGCCATTCACATATACAAGCACAAAGACAATTTCAACCGAGAAGATGGATTCAGGCTTAGTAACCACTGGAAAGATGTGTTAAATCATTTCTGTTCTTAATTAATTGTAATTTTACGATGACCTTCAGACCGCAGCTCTTTCGCCAGCATTGCCTCTTAATACCTCTCACACCACGGTTAATGGTATGGTTTACAACATGGAGTATACTAGGGCTTCGCAGCTGTCTCTCTCCCCCTCCTCTGTTCTGACCATGGACGAACTCGTCCGTCTGAACGGGGCCCGTAGCTATCCGTGGTACGGAAATTTGAGGGTAAGAATCCACCCATTTTTTCGCCATATAGCATTGTGATATATAACGACTTATGGTTGGTAGCTTAGCTGATTGGAGAATATAGAGTTTATTGATAACATGAAGGTAATTTATATTTTAGTTTTTATTGGTTCACTATATAGTACTGTGAATAGCTCAATGCTAAATTCGCCTAGTTATTTCAATGCTAAATTCTCCTGTTTTGATTTGTACTAAGTGCCTCGGTGAATGTGTATACTCTGACTTCAACGTAACTATTTCTGTAGCAGCTACAAGCGAATGCCTTAATTTAGCTATTTCAATGCTAAATTCTATGCTAATTCCTTTTAACAATGGGTGCCTCTGCGGAGGTGTATGCTTTAACTTTTAACATAGCTATTTCTGTGACCAGTCACAAGCTAATCATTCAGCCTTTTCAATGCTAAATTTTATGCTAATTCCTTCGTCAAGGCTCTTTGTTCCTCTCACACAGCTTAAAAGCCGTGATCTGAACGTGGCTCTCTCACTCCAGCGCTGTCCTACCAGACAGTCTCGCTCCCTTCACCTGATGAAGGCCGCTTGTGTTGTGGCCGAAACGTCGTGAGAATATTATTGTGTTATTTTATTTTATCAATTTATTATTTTATTCTCATTCTACGTGACTTTACCGAAAGAACCAAAGAAGATGAATCATTGCAGTCACGAAAGCTTTAAATCGAAATTTAACCGCCTCTACGGGGAGGGATTCCACACATCCTTAAGATCATTCAACAGACTTCGGGATAAGAAGGCTCAACTAATCGAGTCTCTCACCTTTCTGAAGAGATGCCGCGACTCTAAGGTAATACCAACCGCATTTACACTAACCTCTGCTGTTGCAACTTCTCTCAATGCAAAACGAATTCTAGCTAGAACTAGCTTCGCTCTTATCTCGGAAAAAATCAGACTTACACGCACCAAACTCGATCAGTTAGACAAGACACTCTACAAATCACACTTAAAATTGACAGCAACAATGTCTACATCGGATTGGGAACATGTAGACAATATGACTACCTCTTCGGCTGCCACTATGTCGAACAAATGTAGGGACAATTTGATTTCCAAATTCAATCACCTCTCCAGCAAAAAATCGGATCCACACACCGAAAAGATAGACGTCAACAAAGTCGTAATTAATCGCAGTAACAGTTCCATTTCTGATGGTCTGAAATCCGTTTTAGCTAAAGGTCTAAACTTTGCTGTCACACCGAGACACTTACCGGTTAATGATATAATTGCCCATGTCGACGTTGCACTCAAGGGCTTGAGTCACATCTCTGCAGACGTAGCAAGATCTGAAATCGCTGCAACCCTCAAAAACGCTAAGTTGCCACCTAGCAACATCAGCAAAGACGAACGTTTTGAATTATCTCAATTAAAAAAGAGGGATGATATTGTCGTTCTCTCAGCCGACAAAGGCAATGCCACTGTCATCATGGACAAAACAGAATATAACAACAAAATTCAAGAACTACTCAACGATGGCAGCTATACAAAAATAAAAAGAGATCCCACCAACAGCCTGGTCACCAAAACGAACAAAATTATCTCTGATTCAACAGCATTAATTGATGAGAACAAACAGTTCTTGTTGAAACCCTCTGCTGCCAGACCACCAAGATTATATGGCCTTCCAAAGATACACAAAGAAGATACACCCCTTCGTCCCATCGTCTCTACTATCAGCTCCCCCACCTACAAACTGGCACGTTTTCTGGCTGATATACTGCGACCTTTCACTGGAAAAACCACCTCTGCGGTACTAAATTCTACTCACCTGGTATCGACAATCAAAGACATTTCCCTGTCCCCAAACGACCTGCTTGTCAGTTTTGATGTGGTGTCCTTGTTCACCAAAGTCCCGGTACCTGACACCATCGCTATCATTGAAGACCTGGTTCATCAAGGACTGCATACTGATGTACCCCCCCTGGTGAGACATTGCTTAACCAACACATACTTCACCTGGAATGGAACTTTCTACAAACAAACTGAGGGCACCCCAATGGGCTCCCCCCTATCTCCGGTTGTAGCCAACGTATTCATGGAAAAATTTGAAACTGACGCCATCCAGACTGCCACTCTACGCCCGACCTTATGGAAGAGGTACGTTGATGACACCTTTGTCATCTGGCCACATGGCCAGCCTGCTCTAGACCAATTCCGCGACCACATCAATTCAATACACCCAGCCATCAGATTTACCATGGAGGTTGAAAAAGATGGCAAACTACCCTTTCTGGATGTCTTAATTAAAAGGAGACATGATGGTTCAATGAGCCACTCTGTCTACAGGAAAGCTACCCATACAGATGCTTACTTGAAACCGGATTCCCACCACCATCCATCCCAGAAGAACTGCCTCATCAAGACTCTATACCATAGAGCCCAATGCATTTCCGACCAGGAACACATTACCAGTGAACTCAAGCACGTACACCAGGCTCTCAGGGCTAATGGCTACTCCGACTACACAATCCGCAAAGCCATCACTCCAGTCATGAAGAAGGATCCTCTTGTGGAGCCACTCAAAACCATCACCTTACCCTACATTGCAGGGGTCACTAAAAAGATCTCCAAAATCCTGAATAAACACAAGATCCAGGTCCGATTCAACACAGTACACAAAATCCGTGATTTAGTTCCATCTGTAAAAGATGCTCTTCCAGACATACAGTACCCGGGCGTTTACAAACTAAAGTGCCTCTGTGGTAGTAGCTACATTGGAGAAACCAAAAGACATATCTCGGACCGCATCCGCGAACATAAAGCAGACTTGAAACACGGTAAGACGAACTCCTCTGCCGTGGCAGATCACTGTTACAATTCAGTGGGCTCACATGACATTGACTTCTCCAAGACGGAGGTTCTTTGCAAACCAACTGGCTACCATGAGAGATTCGTTCATGAGGCCATTCACATATACAAGCACAAAGACAATTTCAACCGAGAAGATGGATTCAGGCTTAGTAACCACTGGAAAGATGTGTTAAATCATTTCTGTTCTTAATTAATTGTAATTTTACGATGACCTTCAGACCGCAGCTCTTTCGCCAGCATTGCCTCTTAATACCTCTCACATCACGGTTAATGGTATGGTTTACAACATGGAGTATACTAGGGCTTCGCAGCTGTCTCTCTCCCCCTCCTCTGTTCTGACCATGGACGAACTCGTCCGTCTGAACGGGGCCCGTAGCTATCCGTGGTACGGAAATTTGAGGGTAAGAATCCACCCATTTTTTCGCCATATAGCATTTTGATATATAACGACTTATGGTTGGTAGCTTAGCTGATTGGAGAATATAGAGTTTATTGATAACATGAAGGTAATTTATATTTTAGTTTTTATTGGTTCACTATATAGTACTGTGAATAGCTAAATGCTAAATTCGCCTAGTTATTTCAATGCTAAATTCTCCTGTTTTGATTTGTACTAAGTGCCTCGGTGAATGTGTATACTCTGACTTCAACGTAACTATTTCTGTAGCAGCTACAAGCGAATGCCTTAATTTAGCTATTTCAATGCTAAATTCTATGCTAATTCCTTTTAACAATGGGTGCCTCTGCGGAGGTGTATGCTTTAACTTTTAACATAGCTATTTCTGTGACCAGTCACAAGCTAATCATTCAGCCTTTTCAATGCTAAATTTTATGCTAATTCCTTCGTCAAGGCTCTTTGTTCCTCTCACACAGCTTAAAAGCCGTGATCTGAACGTGGCTCTCTCACTCCAGCGCTGTCCTACCAGACAGTCTCGCTCCCTTCACCTGATGAAGGCCGCTTGTGTTGTGGCCGAAACGTCGTGAGAATATTATTGTGTTATTTTATTTTATCAATTTATTATTTTATTCTCATTCTACGTGACTTTACCGAAAGAACCAAAGAAGAAGAACTATACATACCCTACTACCATGCAATAAACCGATGTGAAAAAAATAAATATAAACTACATCAATATAATCAATGTACTCAATATACTCTCCAATAATCTGAGCTGTTAACATTAAGTAACTGGGTATACACTACACTATATAATGACTACCGTGTAGTAAACTGATAAAAAACTAAAATATAAACTACATCAATATAATCAATATACTCAATATACTCTCCAATAAGCTGAGGTTACATATCAGCAGAGGAATTTAGTATATTGACGCTAAGCAACTGCAACTACCCTACTACTAACAAAAAGTCATTATACATTACAATTTTACGTCACAAAAAATATATGCCTCCAACTAAACTTTTTTCTACATCACACGACTATACCCATCATATTTAGTCAGTATAGTCGTGTGATGTAGAAAATGGCATGTCATGTTCAAGTGATGAGCTCAATTCATGTCACTTTCAAGTGATGAGTACACTGCATGTCCCGTCCAAGTGATGAGCTCACTGCATAACACATTCAAGTGGCGAGCTCACTGCATGTCTTATTCACGTAACGAGCACACTGCATATCATTAAAGTGGCGAGCTCACTGCATGTCACATTCAAGTGGCGAGCTCACTGCATGTCACATTCAAGTGATGAGCGCACTGCATGTCACTTTCAAGTGGTGAGCTCATTGCATGTCACTTTCAAGTGATGAGCTCACTGCATGTCACATTCAAGTGTTGAGCTCACTGCATGTCACATTCAAGTGATGAGCTCACTGCATGTCCCATTCATTCATGTGATGAGCTCCCTGCATGTCACATTCAAGTGATGAGCGCACTGCATGACGTTCAAGTGGTCAGTGCACTACATGTCACATTCAAGTGTTGAGCTCACTGCAAGTCACATTCAAGTGGTGAGCTCACTGCATGTCACATTCAAGTGGCGAACTCACTGCATGTCACATTCAAATGATGAGCGCACTGCATGTCACATTCAAGTGGTCAGTGCACTACATGTTACATTCAAGTGTTGAGCTCATTGCGTGTCACATTCAAGTGATGAGCTCACTGCATGTCCCATTCATTCATGTGATGAGCTCCCTGCATGTCAGATTCAAGTGATGAGCTCACTGCATGTCACACTCAAGTGATGAGCGCACTGCATCTCACATTCAAGTGATAAGCTCACTGCTCGTCACATTCAAGTGATGAGCTCCTCCTCCTGCACGTAGCGTGGCAACCCATGGCACCTGTTGAGTCTGGGTTCCTGCGAGGAGGTGGGAGGTGGAGGAGGTTGAGGTGGAACTGGTGGTGGAGGAGGTGGACCCCTGACAAGGCCATTTTACCCCACCCTACCTGGCCATTATAACCCCACTCTCACTGGCCATTATAACCCCACCCTACCTGGCCATTATGAACCCACCCTACCAGCCTATTATAAACCCCAGTGACACGACAAATATGGACCCAGAACCCACACATCACTGACAACTATCACGATTGGTAATACCCCGAGACAACAAAGCCGAGTCTAATTAGCGTAATTGCATAAATTGACATAATTACCTAATTTTGTAAAATTACACCTTTTGCATTTTTCATTTCATTTTTATTATTTTTCAAGACAATATATACAACAATCCTGACCCTGATGCCTGTTGTATATTTGGAGTTCGCATGTTTCTCTCACTCTCCCCTTCGTTGTGAATTTTTGCCCGGCTCCTGTTTGTCACTCCACATTTATAGTTGCTGATATAAATTGACACGTAAAATGCCACTTAATTGGGCAATCATATGTGGCCAGGTTACGTCTGAAAAAGAGATATATCTTATGGGCCTTACCTGGTAAAATAAACAAATAAGCAGGTGGCTAGGTGAGTGATTGAATGAGAGAGTGGCTGAGTGATTGAGTGGTTGAGGGAGTGAGTGGCTGAGTTAGTGAGTGGCTGAGTGAGAGGCTGAATGAGTGAGTGGTTGAGTGAGTGGGTAGCAGAGTGACTAAGCAGCTGAGTGAGTGGCTGGGTGAGTGAGTTGTTGATTGAAAGCTTGAGTACGTGAGTGGTTGAGTGAGTGGCTGAGTGGGTGGCTGAGTGAGTGAGACACGGGAAGCAAGAGGGAGACAGGGGGAGATAGAAGAGTGAGACACGGGGAGAGAAAGGAGACACGGGGAGAGAGAGGAGGGAGACAGGAGGAGGTTGGAGAGGGAAAAGCGGGGAGAGAGAAGAGACACGGAGAAAGATAGGAGGGAAACGCGGGGAGGGAGAGGAGAGAGACACGGCGACATAGAGGAAGGAGACACGGGGAGAGAGGAGGGAGACCCTGGGAAAAAAAGAAAGGAGGAGACACGCGGAGGAGGTGAGAGGTAGGAGGAGAGTGCGTGGAGGTGAGAGGGGAGAGATAGGAGGAGAGTGCGTAGAGGAGGCGAGGGCTCCTATAATGATGACTTCAAGGCATGCTGGTGGACAAGTTCATGTGACCCACATAGCACAGGGAGCCATCGCTGTTGGAACCGCCTGGGCAGGGAACGTGGCCTCCAACCCACCACCTGCACCAGCCTCACCACCACAAACCAACAACCACAACTAGAACTACAAATTCAACCACAAATGTAACCACAAATGTAACCACAGCCACAACCATACCCAACAACCATAACCACTATAACCACAACTATAACCAAAACCAACTACAATTATAACCACACACACAACAATAACCACAATTATAGCCATATCTATAACCACAACTCTAAGCACTAAAACCAGACACAACTAAAACCACAACCATGATATAACCACTACAACTATAACCGCATTTCCGGTTATCACAGGTGGCAACATATGGTGCGAAAGAAGTTCAACACACATACAACAACAAAAGACAAAGATTTATTCTATAGCCTATAACAGACTGTTGGGGCAAGTTCTGTTAGCGAGTACCTATGGAGACCCGCAGTGTGGAACACAAGCAGGTGGGTGGCCAGCACTACACCCGACCGTCTTTGTCTCCCGAGTGGCGATGTTTATTACACACCACAACAGGTACTCATTTCAGGCAGAGTCGACGTAGGGGAAGCCCTGGACTGGTTCAAATGATCGTCACTGGTGTTGGCCGTGAGCGGGAATCGAACTTTCTCGGGTCCGTGGCGTGGCGTTCAACCGCTACTCTACTGCTCCCTACACATACAACAACCATGAAAGACAACATAACCACCTTCACCACAACTATAACCACAAAAATATAACATAACCATCACAACTTGTACCACAATCACAATTATAACCACAACCCCAAGTATAACAACAACAATAACATAACCACAACTGTAACTATAACCATGAAAACCCCAACCTCCACGTACACAACTATAGCCACAAAAAATATACCCCCCACAACCGCAATTATTACCACAACCAAAAGCACCATAACAACCAACATAACCACCTACACCACAACTAAAACCTGAACCACCACTACAACCAGCGATACAACCACAACTATAACCACTGCCACCACATTCAAAACCACCACAACCAACATCACCTCAACCACCACAACCATAACAAGCAACATAACCACAACAACCACATTGATGCTGATACTCTAACACCACCTACACAACCACTTTATCAAGGCTCTATGTATCCGTGTGTCCATGTGTCTCCGTGTCTCCACATGTCCCTGTGGGTGGGTGAATAGATGGGTTAGTGGGTGAGTTGGTGAGTGGGCAAGTGAGTGGGTGGGTGTGTGGGCGATGGAATCGAACCTGCACCTCTGCAGTGCAAGTCCAGTGAGCTAACGACCCGCATGTGGTGGGGTAAAGTGTGGGTACGCCCACCTTGCTCCAAAACGTGGAGATCAGCGTGGAAGAGTAGACCAAATACCCTAATTAGCGGCGTCTAGTGGAGGCCTCCTCCGCCAGCACGCGATTCGCCTCCTTCACAATAAACCCTTCCTTGCAAAGATAAAAAAGTATATTTGACTGATCCCATCAGCCTCTCATCAGCAGCAATGGCTCAACTCGAGCGCCACTCTGGACCGCTTTCCACCTTCAGTGCCTCAGCAGCAGAGCCGGGCTCTGCTTGAACCGATGCCGTGAGCCCAGCAGCTGTTTAGAAGCCTACGGCTGTGGGCCGCCTTTGTCTCTCCTCCACCACTGCTGAGGTGTCCACATCATGCGAGGTTCTCACCTTCAGGCTGAGTCGACCCAGAGGAGGCCCAGGCAGCGAACCGCTTCAGAAGTTGGCGCCACGTTCACCGGCGGAAGCGGAAGTAGAGAGAGCAGCAGAAGCATCGCGTGTGGGGAGCAGCTGAGGTGTGGATCAGAACTGTGTATTAGTGGTGGTGTGGTAGTAGTGGTGGTGTGGTAGTAGTGGTGGTGTGGTAGTAGTGGTGGTGTGGTAGTAGTGGTGGTGTGGTAGTAGTGGTGGTGTGGTAGTAGTGGTGGTGTGGTAGTAGTGGTGGTGTGGTAGTAGTGGTGGTGTGGTAGTAGTGGTGGTGGTGTTCGTGGTGGTGGGGTTGTTAGTGGTAGTGGGGTTGTTATTGGTGGTGGGGTTGTTATTGGTGGTGGGGTTGTTATTGGTGGTGGCGTTGTTAGTGGTGGGGTTGTTGTTAGGAGTGCTCTGTTAAGGCTAAATACGCGGGAGCTTTGTCTTTGGCGGTGTGAGTGGGGGAGGGGGCGTAGAGGGGGGGGAAGGTGCTGGGGGGGAGGGGCTCACAGGATATTGCGTCACTGAGGGCGTGATCACCGAGCCCCGCCCCCACTTGTTTCTGCCGATCTTTTTTCTCACATGTGGCGGTAGAGAAGCACCGAGACGACAGAAGCAGCGACTCTCTGGAGGAAGTGAGGAACTGTAGGTGAGTGGTGATGTGAGTGGTGAGGACGTGTGTGTCTGTGTAGTGTACTGGCAGGAGGAGTGGTGGCGTTAGTGGTGTTACTGATAGTGGTGGTGGTATGTTGTGAGTGAGTCGTGACGATGTGAGTTCATGTCAGAATCAGAATATTTATACTGGAGTCAGATGAGCTATACAGCTCTTTCTCACAGATGTCCAGTGTTGTGGGTGAGTGGTAAAGATGTAACCTCGCGTTGATGTGAGTTTCTTATTAATGATGTGGGTCCGTGTTAATGATGTGGGTTTGTGATTTAAAGCTTTCGTGACTGCAGTAATTCATATTCTTAGTTCTTTCGGTAAAGTCACGTTGAAGGGAAACAATAAAATAATAAAATATATATATAACAATAAAATTCTCACGACGTTTCGACCATAACACAAACGGTCGTCATCAGGTGTGTCTGTTTGCATAAATGTATTTATTTTTAAACGGTGTATTTATTTATTTATAAAAAACGTTAGCACCACGCGCAGCGATTTAGCAGTTTATTTAAAAGTACGAGTCCATCTATGTTCTGAAAAGAGGAGGGGGGAGACGAAACAATCATTGTATGCCGTCTGAAAGCCACTGTAAGCGTGAACAATCAATTAAAACCTGAAATGGTTTATCAAATCTTTCCAATGATTGCTAAGCCAGAATCCATATTCTCGGTTGAAATTGTCTCTGTGCTTGTATATGTGGATAGCCTCATGAACGAATTTCTCATGGTAGCCAGATGGCTTACAAAGAACCTCTGTCTTGGAAAAGTCAATGTCATGTGAGCCTACTGAATTATAACAATAATCTGCCACGGCCGAGGTGTTGGTCCTACCGTGTTTAAGGTCTCCTTTGTGTTCACGAATGCGGTCCGAGACATGGCGTTTGGTTTCTCCAATGTAACTACTACCACAGAGGCAACTTAGTTTGTAGATACCAGGGTATTGTATGCCCGGAATCACATCTTTTACAGACGGAACCAGATCACGGATTTTATGTAATGTGTTGAAACGGACCTGGATCTTGTGTTTATTCAAGATTTTGGAGATCTTTTTTGTGATCCCCGCAATGTAGGGTAAAGTGATGGTTTTGAAAGGCTCCTCAAGAGGGTACTTCTTCATGGTTTGAGTGATAGCTTTGCGGATTGTATAGTCGGAGTAACCATTAGCCTTAAGAGCTTGGTGTACGTGCTTGAGTTCACTGCCTATGTGTTCCTGGTCGGATATGCATTGGGCTCTATGATACAGAGTCTTGATGAGAGAATTCTTCTGTGATGGATGGTGATGGGAATCCGGTTTCAGATAAGCATCCGTATGGGTAGCTTTCCTGTAGACAGAGTGGCTCATTGAACCATCAGGTCTCTTTTTAATTAGGACATCCAAAAAAGGTAGCTTGCCATCTTTTTCGACTTCCATGGTAAATCTGATGGCTGGGTGTATGGAATTGATGTGGTCGAAGAATTGGTCTAGAGCAGGCCGGCCATGTGGTCAGATGACAAAAGTGTCATCCGCGTACCTCTTCCATAAGGTTGGGCGCAGTGGCAGTCTGGATGGCGTCAGTCTCAAATTTCTCCATGAAAATGTTAGCTATAACCGGAGATAGGGGGGAGCCCATTGGGGTGCCCTCAGTTTGTTTGTAGAAAGTTCCATTCCAAGTGAAGGGCTATCCACATATACAAGCACAGGGACAATTTCACCCGAGAAGATGGATTCTGGCTTAGCATTGGAAAGATTTGATAAACCATTTCAGGTCTTAATTGATTGTTCACGCTTAAAGTGGCTTTCAGACAGCATACATTAAAATTTGTCGTCTCCCCCCTCCTCTTTTCAGAACATAGATGGACTAGTTCTTCTAAATAAACTGCCAAATCGCTGCACGTGGCGCTAACGTTTTTTTTATAAATAAATAAATACACCGTTTGAAAATAAATAAATTCATGCAAACCGACACACCTGATGACGACCGTTTGTGTTATGGTCGAAACGTCGTGAAAATTTTTATTGTTTTATATATATTTTATTATTTCATTGTTTCCCTTCAACGTGACTTTACCGAAAGAACTAAGAAGATGTGGGTTTGTGTTGATGATGTTGGTTCACGGTGAGGATGAGTCTGTGATGTGACGTGACTCGTGTTGTGACGTGGGAAGCAGTGCCGACGTGCACCCTCTACCCTGTGTGATCCTCGCCTTCGTCTCCCGCTCTCCACACAGAGACCCGGACCGTGCGAGAGACGCCGCGAATTATGTGCACTCTGCACTGTTCGGACCGTGTACCAGTCGGAGCGCGGGCGGTGTTGTTGCAGTGAATGCCACGCTGCCCTCCAAGTTCGACTCCCGCTCACGGCCACCAACACTGCTGACGATTACCTCAACCACTCCTGGGCCTCCCCTTGTAGCCATAACGAGCAGCACCTACGAAGACCGGCACGGCACACGACACCAGTGTTGGTGGCCGTGAGCAGGAATCGAACCCCGGGTCGCTAGGTTCATAGCACAGCGCGCTAATCACTACACTACCGCACACACACACAGACACACACAAACACACAGATACACACACAGATACACAGACATACACACAAACACTCAGACACACACACAGACATACAGACACACACAGATGAGACACAACACACATCCGCCCTCGGGCCGTGACGTCACACCCGCTTCCACCCAGTCTGCCGCTAGAGCCACGCTGCAAGCTGCCTGCTGAGGAGCGCCTCTCTGCACGAAGCCTCCTGGAGCCTCTCTCGTAGCAGTCACCATGGAGGCTCACGGGCTGCGCAGTACTTCACGCACCCTCGTGACGCTGCTCGTGGCGAGCTCCGCGTTCCTCGCGTCTGTGCCCACGGAGGAGAAGAATTTCTCCCCTAACTAGCTGGTTAAGCCGAGGGGAGCCTGGGAGGTCCAACCGCCACAGGCCGGACAGCCTCTACCTCTCACCAAAGCGACCGTGGCCGTCCACATCAGCAACCGCCTCACAGGTCACGAAGCCGAGAGGGTGCCTCGAGTCGCTTCCTCTCCCAGCCATGGCATGGAGGTTCCCCAAGGAGGAGGAGAAGACGACGACCCAGCTCCTTCAGGGTGGACGACCTTCATGGAGATGCTGCACAGCGGGCCGGTGGCCATCGCCTACGAGGTGGCGAGCGCGGGGATCACCCTCCTCAGCCTCGGAGTGGCGGCTGAAGAATGCAGTGGTGAGTGCCGACTTCACGCTCACACAGGCCATCAGCGTGGCACCGTGACATACACCACATGCAGAGACACCACACGCAGAGATGCATCACGCGTACAGATCACTCGCGCAGATATAAGAATCTCACTCGCATACACCACACACACAAGTATATATCACATCCACGCACACATCCTAGACAAAGTCGCATATGTCATTTGGAACAAGCAAACACCTTGCTCAATTAAGTATACTTAAAAATTATCCACTGCAACTTTAAGGGTGTTTTTTGTTACTGGCAGCGTGGCATTTGGGACATGTGCTGGACTCCTTGTGCGGCGTTGGTGAGTTGCGCTGGTGCGGACAGAACAATGTCCCCTAGCCAGTAGAGTCAGAACAATAATATTTTTTAATGGTTGAGGAATCCGATGAGCTATAAAGCTCTTTTTCACAGATGTCCGGTAGGGGCTGGTAAGAACGTTACAACAACAAATACTACAAAAACATGTAATAGTGCAAAGTACAAGAAAGGTTAACAAATCACCCAAACACAAACAAATAAAACTAAACCAGCCCCATCATACTCTTTGGTTCTTTCGGTAAAGTCACGTAGGTATAAAATAAAGTAAATCACGATGTTTCGGGTGCAACACAAGCGTCCATCATCGGGTGGGGAAAGCATGGTCTGCTGCTGAGGCAGACTGATTTATTTGATTTTATACCTACGTGACTTTGCCGAAAGAACCAAAGAGTATGGATTCCTGCAGTCACGAAAGCTTCAAATCAAGAACACCCCCATCATACCAGTCAAAGCCCACTGAGGTACTAACTTATTTTTCAGATGGAACCTGGTCACAAATGAAAGCTCAACCTCGTTGTAAACCGCGCATGCACGTGAGCGCAAACCGCTACTGTAGGCGATTGCGCAGGTACGCGAGCGCTGGGCACCACCAAAAATAGTCGTGTAGGCACGCGCGTGCTGAACAATACTGTAAACGATCGTACAGGTACGGACACCAAGCACGCTCTACTCCTTTATTCGCCGCAAACAGCCGCGTGTGCGTGCGAACACAAAACACTCTCCACCCTCCTCTTCACCCTCCAAAGGAGCACAAGAAACAGTTTATTCCCCTACCAGTTATTTTATTTACCGCAAGCAACCCGTTAAGCTACGCGTAATTGTGTGGGTCAGTGGATGTCAGCCTATTCCCCTTGAGATCCTAGACTGTATTTCCTCTGCCTATCGCTCTGCTTTCTACCCTCGATCAAATAGCCCAAACTTACCTCTCTCTCTTACTCACGTGTACTTCCACTCTGCTGCGCTGGAAGCTGTAGAAAAGCGATCAGTAGAGGGTTGAGCCTGGCTGCGCTGAAGTGCATCACGCGGACGTCTCGAACGGCTAACTCCCCTCCTGCGTGGACCGCGATGATCTTGAAGAACTGCCTTGCTACCTGAATCCCCCTCCCTTTATCCCACCTACAACAAAGGAATTTCGCCGTTTCGCTCCCTTGGCCTCCCGTCCAATCAGGGGCTCGGATTTTCCCACCCTTCGATACCCGGATCCCAACTCGGGTGATGTCGCCGCAGTGATCTCTCCGACATCCGCTCTCTGTTCTCCCGCTACCAGTCCACTGACCCGTGCTTGTGTGTGTGTGGTTCCACTCGCGGTGGCTCGATGGCCCTTGCCGTGACCATGCAACTTTAATATTAGGTCCCGGCGCCGCAGTGCATGTCAGCTACAGGGGGAAGATCGCCCAATTTCCCGGCCGCAGGAAACCATGAAGATCGATCCCATTAGGGACTTCTGGAAAAAAAACCTATCGGCCGGGTGACCTCCCCTCCTGGCTCTACGTGGGGCGTGTGTGCGTTCGTGCGGGGGGAGGGGGGGTGGCGAGGGTGCACCGCGTTGGCGTCGGCATCCCCCGGTGGCGGCTTCACGGCGGTGGGCACGGCCTCGGCAGAGCGGCTCTGCTGCGGCGGCCTCACGACTGTGCAGTGGGCAAAACGCGGACGTCTGAGAAGGCACCAGCCCCGGGAGAGTGGCGGGAAATCCGAGGCATCGGTGACGGCGTCGCGGCGGTGGGCACGGCTCCGCTGGAGCGGCTCCGCTGCGGCGGCACCACAGATGACGGTTCCCCAAGATGGAGAATACCCGTCTCCCTCAAGGTGGACGACCTTGATAAAGATGCTGCACAGTGGGCCGGTGGCCATCACTTACGACGTGGAGAGCGCGGGGATCACCATTACCAGCCTAAGAGTCTGGCTGAAGAATCCACTAATAAGAGAGAGAGTATGCTGGCGTCACTGTAACATAGAACATCAGCAGGACACCACAACAGAGACACCACACCCAGAGAGGCATCATGGATATAGATCACTCAGGCAAATGTCATAATCTCACATGCATAGATGACACAAATCAGAATCAGAATATTTATACTGGAAGAATCCGATGAGCTATTAAGCTATTTTTCACAGATGTACAGGAGAGGCAGGTTAGAACGTTACAACAACAAACAATAAAAAATCACACTCACATCCTCGACAAAGTCGCACACATTTATTACAAGCACACATTGTTCATGTTGGTGGATTACAAATAGTTGTCCGATATTTGCCACTGAAAGGCAGGTACAACACTCGTGCTCAATCAATGGTGGTGGTGTGGCAGATGGCAAGTGAAAAAAACATATTTGAGTGGAGTGACCAACAGGGGAAGAAGGAGACTGCAATCTCTTGCCTCTCATAATGATTTTGTTTCCGGTTTTAAACAGAAGTCATCGCAGCGCAGACGAGTTTACCGAAGCCGCTACATGAGAGGATCCATGTGTAAATTGGCTCGGAGCAAGTGCCACCCCATGAAAATCAAGAGGACCCATAGATCCCTAAAGACTCAACTGGATGGCTGCTCCATGATGAATAGCTCACCAACACTTACCAGCGCACCCACCAACAGCACCACTCCTACCAACACCACCACTCCTACCAACACCACCATTCCTACCAACACCACCATGACAAACCCCACCCCGAAAAACTAACACCATCACACTTTTAAATACCAACACCTCTACCAATACTATCCTGACTAACACCACCACCCCTTCCACCCCTACAAACCCTACCAACAGCATTTTCTCCACCTTCACTACCACCCGGACCAACACCATCATCCCAGCTGAGTGTGAGTGGTGTCACCTCATGATAATGGCCCGCATCAATGCCTGCCGCACTAAAATAAGCTCAATTACCCCTACCAGCTCAATCACCAACTCCACCGCTCCTACCAACTCCGCCACTTTGACCAATCCCACGTTTACCAACATTACCTCCTCTACCCTCACTACCACCCCTACCCACATCACCCCAGCTGAGCATGTGTCCAGCCTCATGATCATGAGGGAAAAGAGATCACTCTTCATGGCTGGATGAATGCCTGCTCCACCACTCCTACCAACTCCACCACCTCTACCAACCACACACCTACTAACACTACCTCCTCTACTAACCCAACCCTGACCACCATCACTTCCTCTACCCTCACCACCACTCCTTCCCACATCATCACCCCAGCTGAGCGTGAGTCCCGCCTCGTGATCATGAGGGCAAAGAGACCACTCTTCATGGCCCGGATCAATGCCTGCTCCACCACTCCTACCAACTCCACCACCTTTAGAATCCGCACACCTACCAACACCACCACACCTCCCAACACCGCTACCCTTACCAAACGCAACTACTCCGACGAACACCACCACTCCTACCAAAACCAACCCTACCAACGCCAACCCTACCAACACCAACCATACCAACACCATTATTCCTACCAACACCACTCCCCCTACCAACACCAACCCTACCAACACCAATCCTACCAACACAATGACTCCTACCAACACGACCACCCCAACCGACACCATCACTCTTTCCAACAACAGCCCTATCAACGCTACCTATCCTACAATTGCCAACTCTATAAACACCTTTACCTCTACCAACACCACCACCACCCCAAATAAGAAATAATACAAAATAAATAACATTCCAACATCGCTGCACCCTTTCCATGTTCCCTCCTTTGTTTACGCGTCATCCATTAAAATAAGTTATTGTTATTTTTTAAGAATAATAGTTACTAAGAATATTGTTTTGTATTAAGTGAAGTCATAATATTGTTCGAAAAGCTGGTTAATGTAGATCCTTTGTCAGTCATTTCTAGATGATTGCCTCGCCTTGCCTACATTCACCTTGGTGACTCAATCACATGCTCAAGGACACGAGTGATATTTTCGGCTAACAGAAGGTGTGAACCTACCTTTACCACCAGCAGTTGGATGGACTGGTGAAGTTGTCTAAACAGAACCATTTATATGCCCGATGTTGATTGCTTCCAATGTGTATGCTTGTGACTGACAGATCTGTGGTGAGCAGAAGTGTAAAGGTTAGCGTGCTGCGCTACGAACCCGGCGACCCGAGTTCAATTTCCACTCATGGCCAACACCAGTGATGATTATCTAAATCGTTACTAGGCCTCCCCTAGGTCGACTCAGTCTCAAATTAGTGCCTGGTGCTCATTTAGCTTAGGCTACCTCACATGCCATGTCAGCCTTCATAAGGCGCTCGCTAACAGCGCTTGCCACAACAGTCTTAAGTCTTTACGGAGGATCTTTGTCTTTGACTGACACATCTGTGGGCTAGAGTGTAGCTTGATTTAGTGTTCATGTGAGGGATGTGCTTTGCCTGCCGCCGCCACTGCGTCTCCGCTCATGTGTGTTTAGCCGTGTCAGTGACGCGCCACGATGTCACTGCTGCTGCTGCTGTCACTGCCACGACCCAGTCGGTGTAGGGTGCTCTGGGACGAACTAAAAAAGTGGCACGAGGATTATTGCTCCTACTTCAGCAGATCAAGAACGGTTCTCATGGAGTCATCAAAATGCACCTGAAACCACTGCTGAGCATCTCAATCACATATGTGAAATGTCACCAGTGGTGTCCGTTGCCCCTGCTGTGAGTGGCGGAGATGTCCGTGAATGGTGATGTCCCTGAGTGGCGGTGGAGTCTTTGTACAATGCGGCTACTGTATTCGTGATGAAATAACCTGAGACGAGCATGCTTGGTGGAGCTCAACAGAAGGTGGTGAGGCAGAGGTGTGAACTGAAAGTTCGAGCTTAAGGCGTGAGCTCAAGGTGTAAGGTCGAGGTATAAGCTGATGTGAGCTGGAGATGCGATCTGGAGGGGAGCACGCGGTGTCCCCATGCTCACAAGCGTCGTGTTGCGGGAGGTGGCCCGAACTAAACTATTTTTATTTACCAAGTAAGGCCCACTGGTCCATGTAGCTCTTTTTCAGACGCGACCTGGTCACAAGGGAGCAGCGGCACTCTGTGCTGTCTTCGCGGAGGGGGTCCAAGGGGCGTTGGGGGGGGCTCTGGGGTGCGGTCACCGCATCGCGCCGCTTTTAGATGCGCTTCTGCGGCCATCTGGACCGCTCTTCCTTCCGATATTTGGAAGCCATTGGAGCTCTGCACTTTTAAATGTCTTTGACAACTCATTTTCTTAGAACCGCTTTTTGTGCTTAGTTTGTTGTCCTTCCCCAGCACCTTCGATTAGCGCGGTTGGCTACGTACGGTGCGATAGAAGTTCAACATACATACATATTCTATGTTAGTGCTGTATTTTGTGCATTGGTGTTGCAGCCAGCCAGAAACCGGCGCGACCAACAATATCCCCAAGCTCTGTGGTCCTACATTGGGATTATTTGTCGATACCGCGTTGGCAGTGGTGCACAAATAACACAAATCACTGAACTCATTCGTTAATACAACGGCTGCCTTAAGAGGAAAATATATCATGGGCGATGTTTCAGGCAATGGGCCCCACTGCATGACATATGTTTGCCCAGCTCCATTCAAGAGCGAGTATACATGTGAGGGGAGAGAACCAACGCGTGTGAGGGGGAAACATTCAATCTCCGAGAGCTGGAAATGTCTCCGCTTGCTGCGCTGCCCAGACCCTGGCTAGGCCAGGAGATGGCGACCTCAGCGACCACGGGTAGGAGTTTCACCAAATTTGTGTGGCGATCCACATGTGCACGCACACGTGCACGCACACACACATAGACTTACACACTCACACACACAGACTCACTCACAGACTCACTCAACAACAACCGCCATTCGCCACTAAGTAGGGCGGCGACGTCACCACGACGCTTGTGCCAGGCCATGTGCACCTTGAGGCCACGTGAAGTGTCGAACGCCCGCTGGCAGGAGGTCACGGGGCAGACCCAGGTGCCACGGGTCGACTGAGATGACTGGCTGATGCACCACCTGTGCCCCCTACTGTGCCAACCTGCTGTGCCTTAGTCACCCGGCGCTCCGCTCGTTGTTGTGAGCGTCACTCCTCCGCCCTCCGTTGTTGGAGGGCGACTGCCTCCAACTGCCCAGTAGCGTTCTTCACGAGCCTCCTCCACAGAGGCCGATCTTGACAGCGCTGGTACCAGTCATCGGCAAGTCCACTCAGCTCCACGTCCTCCTGTACCACATCACTCCATCTCTTCTCTAGCCCATGCCGCGCCCGTTTAGCCCCCTCGATCCGACCGAACAAAAGCTGTTTCGGCATGCGGTGGCTGGGCATGCGGGCTACATGACCCAGCCAACACAGCCTTGCCTGCCAGAGGAGCTCACCGATGGGACCTTGCCCAGCTCTTTTGAGGATTTATGAGCTCCTCACACAATCCAGCCTGGTTAAACCCAGGATGGATCGTAGGCAGGCCAGCTTAAATGTTTCCAACCTGCGAAGATGCTCCATTAGGGGGGTCCACGTTTCGCAAGTGTAGAGAAGGAAGGGAATGACCGTGGCCGAGAAGACCCGAAGCTTAATGCGAAGTGACAGACCAGGTAGCTTCCACACAGCGTTACGCAACCGATAAAAAGATATTGCCGCTCACACACTCACTCACACACTCACACAGACACACACACAGACTGACACAAAGATCCCCCGTATATCCTGAACAGACTTTTGGGGCAAGTGCTGTTAGCGAGCAGCTATGCATGGCACACGAGGGGGTGGGCAGCCAGCACCACGCCCGGCCGCCTTTTTCTCCATAGTGGCGATGTTTACACACAGCACCGCGCTAACCGCTGCACCACCGCTCCCCCGCTGTTACAGTACAGCACTGTCCCCAGGTAAGATGGCCGCCCGCCTCCACGTGACTCGGCGCGCGCACTCGGCACGTGGTGTCATCACCACGTGGTGTCACCGAAAGCGCGGTCTCGCGCCATCCCTGCTCACGGAGTCGCTGCCGCATTGGTCTCTGGGCCTCTCGTGTCCAGCGTCTGTCGGTCTCTTGTGACTCTGTGTGCGAGTCGCTGGCTATCTGTAAGGGTCTCTTCTGGGTCTTTGTGCGAGTCTCTGGGTCTCTGTGTGAGGGTCTGGGTCTCTGTGTGAGGGTCTCTGGGCCTGGTGCAAGGAACAAGAAAATGGAGCCTGCCAATGTCCCCCTCTCCTCCACGTGGCGTGGCAATGCAGCCGCTCCCCGCTCGTGTGGGCCAGTGCAGTTGCACCGCCTGCACACGCGGTAGTAGACGCGGTAGCCACTGGTGGTGTACCGCGTGCTCATAATTTTCTGTACTGTATCGTCATTTCCTGAACAGGAACATAAAGGTAATTGTCTATAGCACACAATACAGGTTTATAGCACATAATACAGTTTTTTTGGTACAATTTTACGTGATCTAACCAAAAAAACGTGTATTATGGATAATATTTTTCGCGAAAGCCTGCGTGTTAAACAGTTTATAGCACAGCCTGCGTGTTAAACTGTTTAGTCATGCGCTTGTGTTTTAGTGTTGCCCTTGCTCCCAACACTCCGATTAGCACAGTTGGCTACGTTGAAAGAAGTTTAACACGCTACAAGTTATTTTACTTTCTACATCCGTTAATGGAGCAGATCACGGCAAAAATAACAACTAAAGTCTCGAGTAAGGCAATGTGTTATATTCTGTTTTGTCCATGATGACAGTGGCATTGCCCTTGTCGGCTGAGAGGACGACAATATCATCCCTCTTTTTTAATTGAGAACTACTCAACGATGGCAGCTATACAAAAATAAAAAGAGATCCCACCAACAGCCTGGTCACCAAAACGAACAAAATGATCTCTGATTCAACAGCATTAATTGATGAGATCAAACAGTTCTCGTTGAAACCCTCTGCTGCCTGACCACCAAGATTATATGGCCTTCCAAAGATACACAAAGAAGATACACCCCTTCGTCCCATCGTCTCTACTATCATCTCCCCCACCTACAAACTGGCACGTTTTCTTGCTGATATACTGCGACCTTTCACTGGAAAAAACACCTCTGCGGTATTAGATTCTACTCACCTGGTATCGACAATCAAAGGCATTTCCCTGTCCCCAGACGACCTGCTTGTCAGTTTTGATGTGGTGTCCTTGTTCACCAAAGTCCCGGTACCTGACACCATCGCTATCATTGAAGACCTGGTTCATCAAGGACTGCATACTGGTGTACCCCCCTTGGTGAGACATTGCTCAACCAACACATACTTCACCTGGAATGGAACTTTCTACAAGCAAACTGAGGGCACCCCAATGGGCTCCCCCCTATCTCCGGTTGTAGCCAACGTATTCATGGAAAAATTTGAAACTGACCCCATCCAGACTGCCACTCTATGCCCGACCTTATGGAAGAGGTACGTTGATGACACCTTTGTCATCTGGCCACATGGCCAGCCTGCTCTAGACGAATTCCGCGACCACATCAATTCCATACACCCAGCCATCAGATTTACCATGGAGGTCGAAAAAGATGGCAAACTACCCTTTTTGGATGTCTTAATTAAAAGGAGACATGATGGTTCAATGAGCCACTCTGTCTACAGGAAAGCTACCCATACAGATGCTTACTTGAAACCGGATTCCCACCACCATCCATCCCAGAAGAACTCCCTCATCAAGACTCTATACCATAGAGCCCAATGCATTTCCGACCAGGAAAACATTACCAGTGAACTCAAGCACGTACACCAGGCTCTCAGGGCTAATGGTTACTCCGACTACACAATCCGCAAAGCCATCACTCCAGTCATGAAGAAGGATCCTCTTGTGGAGCCACTCAAAACCATCACCTTACCCTACATTGCAGGGGTCACTAAAAAGATCTCCAAAATCCTGAATAAACACAAGATCCAGGTCCGATTCAACACAGTACATAAAATCCGTGATCTGGTTCCATCTGTAAAAGATGCTGTTCCAGACATACAGTACCTGGGCGTTTACAAACTAAAGTGCCTCTGTGGTAGTAGCTACATTGGAGAAACCAAACGACATATCTCGGACCGCATCCGCAAACATAAAGCAGACTTGAAACACGGTAGAACGAACTCCTCTGCCGTGGTAGATCACTGTTATAATTCATTGGGCTCACATGACATTGAATTCTCCAAGACGGAGGTTCTTTGCAAACCAACCGGCTACCATGAGAGATTCGTTCATGAGGCCATTCACATATACAAGCACAGAGACAATTTCAACCGAGAAGATAGATTCTGGCTTAATAACCATTGGAAAGATGTTTTAAACCATTTCTGTTCTTAATTAATTGTATTTTACGATGACCTTCAGACCGCAGCTCTTTCGCCAGCATTGACTCTTAATACCTCTCACACCACGGTAAATGGTATGGTTTACAACATGGAGTATAATAGCGCCTCGCAGCTGTCTCTCTCCCCCTCCTCTGTTCCGACCATGGATGAACTCGTCTGTCTGAACGGGGCCCATAGCTATCCGTGTTGCTAAAGTTGAGGGTAAGAATCCACCCATTTTTTCGCCATATAGCATTGTGAAATATAACGACTTATTGTTGGTAGCTTATCTGATTGGAGAATATAGAGTTTATTGATAACATTAAGGTAATTTATATTTTAGTTTTTTATTGGTTCACTATATAGTACTGTGAATAGCTCAGATGTGTAGGCCTTGACTTCAACATAGCCATTTCTGTGACCAGTCACTAGCTAATCACTCAGTTATTTCAATGCTAAATTCGCCTAGTTATTTCAAGGATAAATTATCCTGTTTGATTTGTACTAAGTGCCTCGGTGAATGTGTATGCTCTGACTTTAACATAGCTATTTCTGTGACCAGTTACAAGCTAATCACTCAGCTATTTCAATGCTAAATTCTATGCTAATTCCTTTGTCAAGGGGTGCCTCTGCGGATGTGTATGCTTTAACTTAGCTATTTCAATGCTAAATTCTATGCTAATTCCTTTGTCAAGGGGTGCCTCTGCGGATGTGTATGCTTTAACTTTTAACAAAGCCATTTCTGTGACCAGTCACAAGCTAATCACTCAGCCATTTCAATGCTAAATTATATGCGAATTCCTTTGTCAAGGCGCTTTGTTTCCTCTCACACAGCTTAAAGGTCGTGATCTGAACGTGGCTTTTTCACTCCAGTGCTGTCCTACCAGACAGTCTCGTCCCTTCACCTGATGAAGGCCACTTGTGTTGTGGCCGAAACGTCGTGAGAATATTATTGTGTTATTTTATTTTATAAATTTACTATTTTATTCTCATTCTACGTGACTTTAACGAAAGAACCAAAGAAGATGAATCATTGCAGTCACGAAAGCTTTAAATCGGACTCGTCCTTCTAAATAAACTGCCAAATTGCTGCGCGTGGTGCTAACGTTTTTAATAAATAAATACACCGTTTAAAAATAAATAAATTTATACAAACCGACACACCTGATGACGACCGTTTGTGTTATGGTCGAAACGTCGTGAGAATTTTTATTGTTTTATATATATTTTATTGTTTCCCTTCAACGTGACTTTACCGAAAGAACTAAGAATATGAATTACTGCAGTCACGAAAGCTTTAAATCACAAACCCACATCATTAACACGGACGCACATCATTAATAAGAAACTCACATCAAGACGAGGTTACATCTTTACCACTCACCCACAACACTGGACATCTGTGAGAAAGAGCTGTATAGCTCATCTGACTCCAGTATAAATATTCTGATTCTGACATGAACTCACATCATCACGACTCACTCACAACACCTGATATGGTTTATCAAATCTTTCCAATGCTAAGCCAGAATCCATCTTCTCGGTTGAAATTGTCTCTGTGCTTGTATATGTGGATAGCCCTTCACTTGGAATGGAACTTTCTACAAACAAACTGAGGGGATCCCAATGGGCTCCCCCCTATCTCCGGTTATAGCTAACATTTTCATTGAGAAATTTGAGACTGACGCCATCCAGACTGCCACTCTGCGCCCAACCTTATGGAAGAGGTACGTGGATGACACTTTTGTTATCTGACAACATGGCCGGCCTGCTCTAGACCAATTCTTCGACCACATCAATTCCATACACCCAGCCATCAGATTTACCATGGAAGTCGAAAAAGATGGCAAGCTACCTTTTTTGGATGTCCTAATTAAAAAGAGACCTGATGGTTCAATGAGCCACTCTGTCTACAGGAAAGCTACCCATACGGATGCTTATCTGAAACCGGATTCCCACCACCATCCATCACAGAAGAATTCTCTCATCAAGACTCTGTATCATAGAGCCCAATGCATATCCGACCAGGAACACATAGGCAGTGAACTCAAGCACGTACACCAAGCTCTTAAGGCTAATGGTTACTCCGACTATACAATCCGCAAAGCTATCACTCAAACCATGAAGAAGGACCCTCTTGAGGAGCCTTTCAAAACCATCACTTTACCCTACATTGCGGGGATCACAAAAAAGATCTCCAAAATCTTGAATAAACACAAGATCCAGGTCCGTTTCAACACATTACATAAAATCCGTGATCTGGTTCCGTCTGTAAAAGATGTGATTTCGGACATACAATACCCTGGTATCTACAAACTAAGTTGCCTCTGTGGTAGTAGTTACATTGGAGAAACCAAACGCCATGTCTCGGACCGCATTCGTGAACACAAAGCAGACCTTAAACACGGTAGGACCAACACCTCGGCCGTGGCAGATCATTGTTATAATTCAGTAGGCTCACATGACATTGACTTTTCCAAGACAGAGGTTCTTTGTAAGCCATCTGGCTACCTTGAGAAATTCGTTCATGAGGCTATCCACATATACAAGCACAGAGACAATTTCAACCGAGAAGATGGATTCTGGCTTGGCAATCATTGGAAAGATTTGATAAACCATTTCAGGTCTTAATTGATTGTTCACGCTTACAGTGGCTTTCAGACGGCATACAATATTTTTTTCGTCTCCCCCCTCCTCTTTTCAGAACATAGATGGACTCGTCCTTCTAAATAAACTGCTAAATCGCTGCGCGTGGTGCTAACGTTTTTTATAAATAAATAAATACACCGTTTAAAAATAAATACATTTATGCAAACAGACATACCTGATGACGACCGTTTGTGTTATGGTCGAAACGTCGTGAGAATTTTATTGTTTTATATATATTTTATTATTTTATTGTTTCCCTTCAACGTGACTTTACCGAAAGAACTAAGAATATGAATTACTGCAGTCACGAAAGCTTTAAATCACAAACCCACATCATTAACACGGACCCACATCATTAATAAGAAACTCACATCAACGCGAGGTTACATCTTTACCACTCACCCACAACACTGGACATCTGTGAGAAAGAGCTGTATAGCTCATCTGACTCCAGTATAAATATTCTGATTCTGACATGAACTCACATCGTCACGACTCACTCACAACACACCACCACCACTATCAGTAACACCACTAACGCCACCACTCCTCCTGCCAGTACACTACACAGACACACACGTCCTCACCACTCACATCACCACTCACCTACAGTTCCTCACTTCCTCCAGAGAGTCGCTGCTTCTGTCGTCTCGGTGCTTCTCTACCGCCACATGTGAGAAAAAAGATCGGCAGAAGCAAGTGGGGGCGGGGCTCGGTGATCACGCCCTCAGTGACGCAATATCCTGTGAGCCCCTCCCCCCCAGCACCTTCCCCCCCCTCTACGCCCCCTCCCCCACTCACACCGCCAAAGACAAAGCTCCCGCGTATTTAGCCTTAACAGAGCACTACTAACAACAACCCCACCACTAACAACGCCACCACCAATAACAACCCCACCACCAATAACAACCCCACCAACAATAACAACCCCACCACTAATAACAACCCCACCACTAACAACCACACCACCACTAATACACAGTTCTGATCCACTCCTCAGCTGCTCCCCACACGCGATGCTTCTGCTGCTCTCTACTTCCGCTTCCGCCGGTGAACGTGGCGCCAACTTCTGAAGCGGTTCGCTGCCTGGGCCTCCTCTGGGTCGACTCAGCCTGAAGGTGAGAACCTCGCATGGTGTGGACACCTCAGCAGTGGTGGAGGAGAGACAAAGGCGGCCCACAGCCGTAGGCTTCTAAACAGCTGCTGGGCTCACGGCATCGGTTCAAGCAGAGCCCGGCTCTGCTGCTGAGGCACTGAAGGTGGAAAGCGGCCCAGCGTGGCGCTCGAGTTGAGCCATTGCTGCTGATGAGAGGCTGATGGGATCAGTCAAATATACTTTTTCATCTTTGCAAGGAAGGGTTTATTGTGAAGGAGGCGAATCGCGTGCTGGCTGAGGAGGCCTCCACTAGACACCGCTAATTAGGGTATTTGGTCTACTCTTCCACGCTGATCTCCACGTTTTGGAGCAAGGTGGGCGTACCCCCACTTTACCCCACCACATGCGGGTCGTTAGCTCACTGGACTTGCACTGCAGAGGTGCAGGTTCGATTCTATCGCCCACACACCCACCCACTCACTTGCCCACTCACCAACTCACACACTAACCCATCTATCCACCCACCCACAGGGACATGTGGAGACACACGGAGACACATGGACACACGGATACATAGAGCCTTGATAAAGTGGTTGTGTAGGTGGTGTTAGAGTATCAGCATCAATGTGGTTGTTGTGGTTATGTTGCTTGTTATGGTTGTGGTGGTTGAGGTGATGTTGGTTGTGGTGGTTTTGGATGTGGTGGCTGCAGTTATAGTTGTGGTTGTATCGCTTGTTGTAGTGGTTCAGGTTTTAGTTGTGGTGTAGGTGGTTATGTTAGTTGTTATGGTCCTTTTGGTTGTCGCAATAATTGCGGTTGTGGGGGGTATATTTTTTGTGGCTATAGTTGTGTACGTGGAGGTTGGGGTTTTCATGGTTATAGTTACAGTTGTGGTTATGTTATTGGTGTTGTTATACTTGGGGTTGTGGTTATAATAGTGATTGTGGTCAAAGTTGTGATGGTTATGTTATGTTTTGTGGTTATAGTTGTGGTGAAGGTGGTTATGTTGGCTTTCATGGTTGTTGTATGTGTAGGGAGCGGTAGAGTAGCGGTTGAACGCCACGCCACGGACCCGAGGAAGTTCGATTCCAGCTCACGGCCAACACCAGTGACGATCATCTGAACCAGTCCAGGGCTTCCGCTACGTCGACTCTGCCTGAAATTAGTACCTGTTGTGGTGTGTAATAAACATCGCCACTCGGGAGACAAAGACGGTCGGGTGTAGTGCTGGCCACCCACCTGCTTGTGTTCCACACTGCGGGCCTCCATAGGTGCTCGCTAACAGAACTTGCCCCAACAGTCTGTTATAGGCTATAGAATATTTTTTTGTCTTTTGTTGTTGTATGTGTGTTGAACTTCTTTCGAACCATATGTTGCCACCTGTGATAACCGGAGATGCGGTTATAGTTGTAGTGGTTATATTATGGTTGTGGTTATAGTTGTGTCTGGTTTTAGTGCTTAGAGTTGTGGTTATAGATATGGTTATAATTGTGGTTATAGTTGTGGGTGTGGTTATAATTGTAGTTGCTTTTGGTTATAGTTGTGGTTATAGTGGTTATGGTTGTTGGTTATGGTTGTGGCTGTGGTTACATTTGTGGTTACATTTGTGGTTGAATTTGTAGTTCTAGTTGTGGTTGTTGGTTTGTGGTGATGAGGCTGGTGCAGGTGGTGGGTTGGAGGCCACGTTCCCTGCCCATGCGGTTCCAACAGCGATGGCTCCCTGTGCTATGTGGGTCACGTGAACTTGTCTCCCAGCATGCCTTGAAGTCATCATTATAGGAGCCCTCGCCTCCTCTACGCACTCTCCTCCTATCTCTCCCCTCTCACCTCCACGCACTCTCCTCCTACCTCTCACCTCCTCCCCGTGTCTCCCCCTTTCTCTGTTTCCCAGGTTCTCCCTCCTCTCTCTCCCCGTGTCTCCTTCCTCTATGTCGCCGTGTCTCTCTCCTCTCCCTCCCCGCGTTTCCCTCCTATCTTTCCCCGTGTCTCTTCTCTCTCCCCGCTTTTCCCTCTCCAACCTCCCCCTGTCTCCCTCCTCTCTCTCCCCGTGTATCCTTTCTCTCCCCGTGTCTCACTCTTCTATCTCCCCCTGTCTCCCTCTTGCTTCCCGTGTCTCACTCACTCAGCCACCCACTCAGCCACTCACTCAACCACTCAGTCACTCAGCCACTCAATCACCCAGCCACTGACTCACTTAGCCACTCACTCAACCTCTCACTCAACCTCTCACTCACTCAACCACTCACTCAACCACTCACTCACGCAGCCACTCACTCACGCAGCCACTCACTCACCCAGCCACTCATTCACTCAGCCACTCACTCAACCACTCACTCACTCATTCAACCTGTCAATCACGCAACCACTCAGCCACCAACTCAGTCACTCACTCAACCACTCACTCACTCAGCCACTCAAACACTAACTTACACAGCCACTCACTCAGCCACCCACTCAGCCACTCACTCAACCACTCAGTCACTCAGCCACTCACTCACTCAGCCACTCACTCACTCAGCCTCTCACCAGCCACTCACTCAGCCACTCACTCAACCACTCACGTACTCAAGCTCTCAATCAACCACTCACTCACCCAGCCACTCACTCAGCTGCTTAGTCACTCTGCTACCCACTCACTCAACCACTCACTCATTCAGCCTCTCACTCAGCCACTCACTAACTCAGCCACTCACTCCCTCAACCACTCAATCACTCAGCCACTCTCTCATTCAATCACTCACCTAGCCACCTGCTTATTTGTTTATTTTACCAGGTAAGGCCCATAAGATATATGTCTTTTTCAGACGTAACCTGGCCACATATGATTGCCCAATTAAGTGGCATTTTACGTGTCAATTTATATCAGCAACTATAAATGTGGAGTGACAAACAGGAGCTGGACAAAAATTCACACAACGAAGGGGAGCGTGAGAGAAACATGCGAACTCCAAATATACAACAGGCATCAGGGTCAGGATTGTTGTATATATTGTCTTGAAAAATATTAAAAATGAAATGAAAAATGCAAAAGGTGTAATTTTACAAAATTAGGTAATTATGTCAATTTATGCAATTACGCTAATTAGGCTCGGCTTTGTTGTCTAGGGGTATTACCAATCGTGATAATTGTCAGTGATGTGTGGGTTCTGGGTCCATATTTGTCGTGTCACTGGGGTTTATAATAGGCTGGTAGGGTGGGTTTATAATGGCCATGTAGGGTGGGGTTATAATGGCTAGGGAGGGTCAGTTCATAATGGCCAGGTAGGGTGGGGTTATAATGGCCAGGTAGGGTGGGGTAAAATGGCCTTGTCAGGGGTCCACCTCCTCCACCACCAGTTCCACCTCAACCTCTTCCACCTCCCACCTCCTCGCAGGAACCCAGACCCAACAGGTGCCATGGGTTGCCACGCTACGTGCAGGAGGAGGAGCTCACCACTTGAATGTGACGAACAGTGAGCTTATCACTTGAATGTGAGATGAAGTGCGCTCATCACTTGAGTGTGACATGCAGTGAGCTCATCACTTGAATGTGACATGCAGGGAGCTCATCACATGAATGAATGGGACATGCAGTGAGCTCATCACTTGAATGTGACACGCAGTGAGCTCAAAACTTGAATGTAACATATAGTTCACTGACCACTTGAATGTGACATGCAGTGCGCTCATCATTTGAATGTGACATGCAGTGAGTTCGCCACTTGAATGTGACATGCAGTGAGCTCACCACTTGAATGTGACATGCAGTGAGCTCAACACTTGAATGTGACATGTAGTGCACTGACCACTTGAACGTCATGCAGTGCGCTCATCACTTGAATGTGACATGCAGTGAGCTGAACACTTGAAATGTGACATGCAGTGAGCTCATCACTTGAAAGTGACATGCAATGAGCTCACCACTTGAAAGTGACATGCAGTGCGCTCATCACTTGAATGTGGCATGCAGTGAGCTCGCCACTTGAATGTGACATGCAGTGAGCTCGCCACTTTAATGACATGCAGTGTGCTCATCACTTAAATGTGATATGCAGTGCGCTCATCACTTGAATGGGACATGCAGTGTGCTCATCACTTGAATGTGACATGCAGTGAACTCACCACTTCAACGTGACATGCAGTGCGCTCGTTACGTGAATATGACATGCAGTGAGCTCGCCACTTCAATGTGACATGCAGTGAGCTCATCACTTGGACGTGACATGCAGTGTACTCATCACTTGAAAGTGACATGAATTGAGCTCATCACTTGAACATTACATGACATTTTCTACATCACACGACTATACTGACTATATATGATGGGGTATAGTCGTGTGATGTAGAAAAAAGTTTAGTTGGAGGCATATATTGTTTGTGACGTAAAATTGTAATGTATAATGACTTTTTGTTAGTAGTAGGGTAGTTGCAGTTGCTTAGCGTCAATATACTAAATTCCTCTGCTGATATGTAACCTCAGCTTATTGGAGAGTATATTGAGTATATTGGTTATATTGATGTAGTTTATATTTTAGTTTTTTTTATCAGTTTACTACATGGTGGTCATTATATAGTGTAGTGTATACCCAGTTACTTAATGTTAACAGCTCAGATTATTGGAGAGTATATTTGTACATTGATTATATTGATGTAGTTTATATTTATTTTTTTCACATCGGTTTATTGCATGGTAGTAGGGTATGTGTAGTTCTTTAGAAGCTCCCTTTTTTATTTTCCACATAATGCACTAGCTTGATACGCGGTGGTTTGGGCTGTTGCAGTTCTTTATTATTAAAATTTTATCTCCCTTTATTATTGCCAATCCTACATGATACACTAACATAATATGACTTTGAGACCCCCCACCTGCCTACACATTCCACAAGGAGTAACTAATCCCATATCTGCATTTGTCATAAACATGCTAAATTCCTCTGTTATGTAAACTTCTTTATCAAGACGCTCTCCTCCTCCCACCCAATTTAAAATACGCTGCCAAGCTTAGCAGTGTTCGTTAGGACGCTGTCTTTCCGACAGCTCTGTTTCTTCACCTGAGGACGGCTGCTTGCGTTGTGGCCTAAACGTGAGAATTTTATTATATTATGTTTGATTTTTATTATTTTATTTTTTCCCTTCTACGTGCCTTTACTGAAAGAACCAATAATATGGTGCATACCTACTTTTGGTGGGACCTGCTTCCCCTAGAGCAGTGCATACTGACTGTGGTAATACCTGCTATCACTACCGCATTGCATGCTGACTGGTGGTACTCTGCTATGACTACAGCATTGCATACTAACTGTGGTGGTATCCTGCTATGACTACAGCATTGCATGCTGACTGTGGTGGTATCCTGCTATGACTACAGCATTGTATGCTGACTGTGGTGGTATCCTGCTATGACTACAGCATTGCATACTGACTGCGGTGGTATCCTGCTATGACTTCAGCATTGCATGCTGACTGTGGTGGTATCCTGCTATGACTACAGCATTGCATACTGACTGCAGTGGTTTCCTGCTATAACTTCAGCATTGCATACTGACTGCGGTGGTATCCTGCTATGACTACAGCATTGCATGCTGACTGTGGTTGTATCCTGCTATGACTACAGCATTGCATGCTGACTGTGGTGGTATCCTGCTATGACTATAGCAGTGCATGCTGACTATGGTGGTATCCTGCTATGACTACAGCATTGCATACTGACTGTGGTGGTATTCTGCTATGACTACAGCATTGCATACTGACTGTGGTGGTATCCGGCTATGACTACAGCATTGCATGCTAACTGGCGGTATCCTGCTATGACTACAACATTGTGATGCTGACTGTGGTGGTATCCTGCTATGACAACAGCATTGCATGCTGACTGTGGTGGTATCCTGCTATGACTACAGCATTGCTTGCTGACTGTGGTGGTATCCTGCTATGACTACAGCATTGCATGCTAACTGGCGGTATCCTGCTATGACTACAACATTGTGATGCTGACTGTGGTGGTATCCTGCTATGACAACAGCATTGCATGCTGACTGTGGTGGTATCCTGCTATGACTACAGCATTGCTTGCTGACTGTGGTGGTATCCTGCTATGACTACAGCATTGCATGCTGACTGTAGTCGTTTCCTGCTATGACTCAATCATTGCATGCTGACTGTGGTGGTTTCCTGCTATGACTACAGCATTGTATGCTGACTGTGGTGGTATCCTGCTATGACTACAGCATTGCATGCTGAATGTGGTGGTATCCTGCTATGACTACAGCATTGCATACTGACGGTGGTGGTATCCTGCTATGACTACATCATTGCATACTGACGGTGGTGGTATCCTGCTATGACTACAGCATTGAATGCTGACTGTGGCAGTATCCTGCTATGACTTCAGCATTGCATACTGACTGCGGTGGTATCCTGCTATGACTACAGCATTGCATGCTGACTGCCGTTGTATCCTGCTATGACTTCAGCATTGCATGCTGACTGTGGTTGTATCCTGCTATGACTATAGCAGTGCATGCTGACTATGGTGATATCCTGCTATGACTACAGCATTGCATACTGACTGTGGTGGTATCCTGCTGTGATTACAGCATTGCATCCTGACTGTGGTAGTATCCTGCTATGACTACAGCATTGCATGCTGACTGGTGGTGTCCTGCTATGACTACAGCATTGCATAGTGACTGTGGTGGTATCCTGCTATGACTACAGCATTGCATACTGACAGTGGTGGTATCCTGCTATGACTACAGCATTGCATACTGACTGCGGTGGTCTCCTGCTATGACTACAGCATTGCATGCTGACTGGTGGTTTCCTGCTATGACTACAGTATTGCATGCTGACGGTGGTGGTATCCTGCTATGATTACAGCAGTGCATACTTACTGTGGTACCTGCTATGATTACAGCAGTGCATACTGACTGGTGGTACCTGCTATGATTACAGCAGTGGAAACTGCTGTTGTGGTACCTGCTATGATTACAGCACTGCATATTGTCGTGGTACCTGCTATGATTACAGCAGTGCATACTGACTGTGGTGGGACCTGCTATGATGACAGCATTGCATACTGACTGTGGTGGTATCCTGCTATGACTACAGCATTGCATGCTGACTGTGGTTGTATCCTGCTATGACTACAGCATTGTATGCTGACTGTGGTGGTATCCTGCTATGACTACAGCATTGCATGCTGACTGTGGATGTATCCTGTTATGACTACAGCATTGCATGCTGACTGTGGTGGTATCCTGCTATGACTACAGCATTGCATGCTGACTGTGGTTGTATCCTGCTATGACTATAGCTGTGCATGCTCACTGTGGTGGTATCCTGCTATGACTACAGCATTGCATACTGACTGCAGTGGTATCCTTCTATAACTTCAGCATTGCATACTGACTGCGGTGGTATCCAGCTATGACTACAGCATTGCATGCTGACTGTAGTTGTATCCTGCTATGACTACAGCATTGCATGCTGACTGTGGTGGTATCCTGTTATGACTATAGCAGTGCATGCTGACTATGGTGGTATCCTGCTATGACTACAGCATTGCGATGCTGACTGTGGTGGTATCCTGCTATGATTACAGCATTGCATGCTGACTGTGGTGGTATCCTGCTATGACTACAGCATTGCGTTCTGACTGTGGTGGTAACCTGCTATGACTACAGCATTGCATGCTGACTGTGGTCGTTTCCTGCTATGACTCAAGCATTGCATGCTTACTGTGGTGGTATCCTGCTATGACTACAGCATTGTATGCTGACTGTGGTGGTATCCTGCTGTGACTACAGCATTACATGCTGACTGTGGTGGTATCCTGCTATGACTACAGCATTGCATACTGACGGTGGTGGTATCCTGCTATGACTACAGCATCGCATGCTGACTGTGGTGGTATCCTGCTATGACTACAGCATTGCATACTGACGGTAGTGGTATCCTGCTATGACTACAGCATTGCATACTGACTGCGGTGGTATCCTGCTATGACTACAGCATTGCATGCTGACTGCCGTTGTATCCTGCTATGACTTCAGCATTGCATGCTGACTGTGGTTGTATCCTGCTATGACTATAGCAGTGCATGCTGACTATGGTGATATCCTGCTATGACTACAGCATTGCATACTGACTGTGGTGGTATCCTGCTGTGATTACAGCATTGCATCCTGACCGTGGTAGTATCCTGCTATGACTACAGCATTGCATGCTGACTGGTGGTGTCCTGCTATGACTACAGCATTGCATACTGACTGTGGTGGTATCCTGCTATGACTACAGCATTGCATACTGACAGTGGTGGTATCCTGCTATGACTACAGCATTGCATACTGACTGCGGTGGTCTCCTGCTATGACTACAGCATTGCATGCTGACTGGTGGTTTCCTGCTATGACTACAGTATTGCATGCTGACGGTGGTGGTATCCTGCTATGATTACAGCAGTGCATACTTACTGTGGTACCTGCTATGATTACAGCAGTGCATACTGACTGGTGGTACCTGCTATGATTACAGCAGTGGAAACTGCTGTTGTGGTACCTGCTATGATTACAGCACTGCATATTGTCGTGGTACCTGCTATGATTACAGCAGTGCATACTGACTGTGGTGGGACCTGCTATGATGACAGCATTGCATACTGACTGTGGTGGTATCCTGCTATGACTACAGCATTGCATGCTGACTGTGGTTGTATCCTGCTATGACTACAGCATTGTATGCTGACTGTGGTGGTATCCTGCTATGACTACAGCATTGCATGCTGACTGTGGATGTATCCTGCTATGACTACAGCATTGCATGCTGACTGTGGTGGTATCCTGCTATGACTAGAGCATTGCATGCTGACTGTGGTTGTATCCTGCTATGGCTATAGCAGTGCATGCTCACTGTGGTGGTATCCTGCTATGACTACAGCATTGCATGCTGACTGTGGTGGTATCCTGCTATGACTACAGCATTTCATGCTGACTGTGGTGGTATCCTGCTATGACTACAGCATTGCATACTGACTGCGGTGGTATCCTGCTATGACTACAGCATTGCATGCTGACTGTAGTTGTATCCTGCTATGACTACAGCATTGCATGCTGACTGTGGTGGTATCCTGCTATGACTATAGCAGTGCATGCTGACTATGGTGGTATCCTGCTATGACTACAGCATTGTGATGCTGACTGTGGTGGTATCCTGCTATGACTACAGCATTGCGTGCTGACTGTGGTGGTAACCTGCTATGACTACAGCATTGCATGCTGACTGTGGTCGTTTCCTGCTATGACTCAAGCATTGCATGCTGACTGTGTTGGTATCCTGCTATGACTACAGCATTGTATGCTGACTGTGGAGGTATCCTGCTATGACTACAGCATTGCATGCTGACTGTGGTGGTATCCTGCTATGACTACATCATTGCATACTGACGGTGGTGGTATCCTGCTATGACTACACCATCGCATGCTGACTGTGGTGGTATCCTGCTATGACTACAGCATTGCATACTGACGGTAGTGGTATCCTGCTTTGACTACAGCATTGCATACTGACTGCGTTGGTATCCTGCTATGACTACAGCATTGCATGCTGACTGCCGTTGTATCCTGCTATGACTTCAGCATTGCATGCTGACTGTGGTTGTATCCTGCTATGACTATAGCAGTGCATGCTGACTATGGTGATATCCTGCTATGACTACAGCATTGCATACTGACTGTGGTGGTATTCTGCTATGATTACAGCATTGCATCCTGACTGTGGTGGTATCCTGCTTTGACTACAGCATTGCATGCTGACTGGTGGTGTCCTGCTATGACTACAGCATTGCATACTGACAGTGGTGGTATCCTGCTATGACTACAGCATTGCATACTGACTGCGGTGGTCTCCTGCTATGACTACAGCATTGCATGCTGACTGGTGGTTTCCTCCTATGACTACAGTAATGCATGCTGACGGTGGTGGTATCCTGCTATGATTACAGCAGTGCATACTTACTGTGGTACCTGCTATGATTACAGCAGTGCATACTGACTGGTGGTACCTGCTATGATTACAGCAGTGGAAACTGCTGTTGTGGTTCCTGCTATGATTACAGCAGTGCATATTGTCGTGGTACCTGCTATGATTACAGCAGTGCATACTGACTGTGGTGGGACCTGCTATGATGACAGCATTGCATACTGACTGTGGTGGTATCCTGCTATGACTACAGCATTGTATGCTGACTGTGGTGGTATCCTGCTATGACTAGAGCATTGCATGCTGACTGTGGTTGTATCCTGCTATGACTATAGCAGTGCATGCTCACTGTGGTGGTATCCTGCTATGACTACAGCATTGCATGCTGACTGTGGTGGTATCCTGCTATGACTACAGCATTTCATGCTGACTGTGGTGGTATCCTGCTATGACTACAGCATTGCATACTGACTGCAGTGGTATCCTTCTATAACTTCAGCATTGCATACTGACTGCGGTGGTATCCTGCTTTGACTACAGCATTGCATGCTGACTGTAGTTGTATCCTGCTATGACTACAGCATTGCATGCTGACTGTGGTGGTATCCTGCTATGACTATAGCAGTGCATGCTGACTATGGTGGTATCCTGCTATGACTACAGCATTGTGATGCTGACTGTGGTGGTATCCTGCTATGACTACAGCATTGCATGCTGACTGTGGTGGTATCCTGCTATGACTACAGCATTGCGTGCTGACTGTGGTGGTATCCTGCTATGACTACAGCATTGCATGCTGACTGTGGTCGTTTCCTGCTATGACTCAAGCATTGCATGCTGACTGTGGTGGTATCCTGCTATGACTACAGCATTGTATGCTGACTGTGGAGGTATCCTGCTATGACTACAGCATTACATGCTGACTGTGGTGGTATCCTGCTATGACTACATCATTGCATACTGACGGTGGTGGTATCCTGCTATGACTACACCATCGCATGCTGACTGTGGTGGTATCCTGCTATGACTACAGCATTGCATACTGACGGTAGTGGTATCCTGCTTTGACTACAGCATTGCATACTGACTGCGTTGGTATCCTGCTATGACTACAGCATTGCATGCTGACTGCCGTTGTATCCTGCTATGACTTCAGCATTGCATGCTGACTGTGGTTGTATCCTGCTATGACTACAGCATTGCATGCTGACTGGTGGTGTCCTGCTATGACTACAGCATTGCATACTGACTGTGGTGGTATCCTGCTATGACTACAGCATTGCATACTGACAGTGGTGGTATCCTGCTATGACTACAGCATTGCATACTGACTGCGGTGGTCTCCTGCTATGACTACAGCATTGCATGCTGACTGGTGGTTTCCTGCTATGACTACAGTATTGCATGCTGACGGTGGTGGTATCCTGCTATGATTACAGCAGTGCATACTTACTGTGGTACCTGCTATGATTACAGCAGTGCATACTGACTGGTGGTACCTGCTATGATTACAGCAGTGGAAACTGCTGTTGTGGTACCTGCTATGATTACAGCACTGCATATTGTCGTGGTACCTGCTATGATTACAGCAGTGCATACTGACTGTGGTGGGACCTGCTATGATGACAGCATTGCATACTGACTGTGGTGGTATCCTGCTATGACTACAGCATTGCATGCTGACTGTGGTTGTATCCTGCTATGACTACAGCATTGTATGCTGACTGTGGTGGTATCCTGCTATGACTACAGCATTGCATGCTGACTGTGGATGTATCCTGCTATGACTACAGCATTGCATGCTGACTGTGGTGGTATCCTGCTATGACTAGAGCATTGCATGCTGACTGTGGTTGTATCCTGCTATGACTATAGCAGTGCATGCTCACTGTGGTGGTATCCTGCTATGACTACAGCATTGCATGCTGACTGTGGTGGTATCCTGCTATGACTACAGCATTTCATGCTGACTGTGGTGGTATCCTGCTATGACTACAGCATTGCATACTGACTGCGGTGGTATCCTGCTATGACTACAGCATTGCATGCTGACTGTAGTTGTATCCTGCTATGACTACAGCATTGCATGCTGACTGTGGTGGTATCCTGCTATGACTATAGCAGTGCATGCTGACTATGGTGGTATCCTGCTATGACTACAGCATTGTGATGCTGACTGTGGTGGTATCCTGCTATGACTACAGCATTGCATGCTGACTGTGGTGGTATCCTGCTATGACTACAGCATTGCGTGCTGACTGTGGTGGTATCCTGCTATGACTACAGCATTGCATGCTGACTGTGGTCGTTTCCTGCTATGACTCAAGCATTGCATGCTGACTGTGTTGGTATCCTGCTATGACTACAGCATTGTATGCTGACTGTGGAGGTATCCTGCTATGACTACAGCATTACATGCTGACTGTGGTGGTATCCTGCTATGACTACATCATTGCATACTGACGGTGGTGGTATCCTGCTATGACTACACCATCGCATGCTGACTGTGGTGGTATCCTGCTATGACTACAGCATTGCATACTGACGGTAGTGGTATCCTGCTTTGACTACAGCATTGCATACTGACTGCGTTGGTATCCTGCTATGACTACAGCATTGCATGCTGACTGCCGTTGTATCCTGCTATGACTTCAGCATTGCATGCTGACTGTGGTTGTATCCTGCTATGACTATAGCAGTGCATGCTGACTATGGTGATATCCTGCTATGACTACAGCATTGCATACTGACTGTGGTGGTATTCTGCTATGATTACAGCATTGCATCCTGACTGTGGTGGTATCCTGCTTTGACTACAGCATTGCATGCTGACTGGTGGTGTCCTGCTATGACTACAGCATTGCATACTGACAGTGGTGGTATCCTGCTATGACTACAGCATTGCATACTGACTGCGGTGGTCTCCTGCTATGACTACAGCATTGCATGCTGACTGGTGGTTTCCTCCTATGACTACAGTAATGCATGCTGACGGTGGTGGTATCCTGCTATGATTACAGCAGTGCATACTTACTGTGGTACCTGCTATGATTACAGCAGTGCATACTGACTGGTGGTACCTGCTATGATTACAGCAGTGGAAACTGCTGTTGTGGTACCTGCTATGATTACAGCAGTGCATATTGTCGTGGTACCTGCTATGATTACAGCAGTGCATACTGACTGTGGTGGGACCTGCTATGATGACAGCATTGCATACTGACTGCGGTGGTATCCTGCTATGACTACAGCATTGCATGATGACTGTGGTTGTATCCTGCTATGACTACAGCATTGCATGCTGACTGTGGTGGTATCCTGCAATGACTACAGCATTGCATGCTGACTGTGGTGGTATCCTGCTATGACTACAGCATTGCTTGCTGACTGTGGTGGTATCCTGCTATGACTACAGCATTGCATGCTGACTGTGGTCGTTTCCTGCTATGACTCAAGCATTGCATGCTGACTTTGGTGGTATCCTGCTATGACTACAGCATTGTATGCTGACTGTGGTGGTATCCTGCTATGACTACAGCATTACATGCTGACTGTGGTGGTATCCTGCTATGACTACAGCATTGCATGCTGACTGTGGTGGTATCCTGCTATGACTACAGCATTGCATGCTGACTGTGGTGGTATCCTGCTATGACTACAGCATTGCATGCTGACTGTGGTAGTATCCTGCTATGACTACAGCATTGCATGCTGACTGGTGGTGTCCTGCAATGACTACAGCATTGCATACTGACTGTGGTGGTATCCTGCTATGACTACAGCATTGCATACTGACTGCGGTGGTCTCCTGCTATGACTACAGCATTGCATGCTGACTGCCGTTGTATCCTGCTATGACTTCAGCATTGCATGCTGACTGTGGTTGTATCCTGCTATGACTATAGCAGTGCATGCTGACTATGGTGATATCCTGCTATGACTACAGCATTGCATACTGACTGTGGTGGTATCCTGCTGTGATTACAGCATTGCATCCTGACTGTGGTAGTATCCTGCTATGACTACAGCATTGCATGCTGACTGGTGGTGTCCTGCTATGACTACAGCATTGCATACTGACTGTGGTGGTATCCTGCTATGACTACAGCATTGCATACTGACAGTGGTGGTATCCTGCTATGACTACAGCATTGCATACTGACTGCGGTGGTCTCCTGCTATGACTACAGCATTGCATGCAGACTGGTGGTTTCCTGCTATGACTATAGCAGTGCATGCTGACTATGGTGGTATCCTGCTATGACTACAGCATTGTGATGCTGACTGTGGTGGTATCCTGCTATGACTACAGCATTGCATGCTGACTGTGGTGGTATCCTGCTATGACTACAGCATTGCGTGCTGACTGTGGTGGTATCCTGCTATGACTACAGCATTGCATGCTGACTGTGGTCGTTTCCTGCTATGACTCAAGCATTGCATGCTGACTGTGTTGGTATCCTGCTATGACTACAGCATTGTATGCTGACTGTGGAGGTATCCTGCTATGACTACAGCATTACATGCTGACTGTGGTGGTATCCTGCTATGACTACATCATTGCATACTGACGGTGGTGGTATCCTGCTATGACTACACCATCGCATGCTGACTGTGGTGGTATCCTGCTATGACTACAGCATTGCATACTGACGGTAGTGGTATCCTGCTTTGACTACAGCATTGCATACTGACTGCGTTGGTATCCTGCTATGACTACAGCATTGCATGCTGACTGCCGTTGTATCCTGCTATGACTTCAGCATTGCATGCTGACTGTGGTTGTATCCTGCTATGACTATAGCAGTGCATGCTGACTATGGTGATATCCTGCTATGACTACAGCATTGCATACTGACTGTGGTGGTATTCTGCTATGATTACAGCATTGCATCCTGACTGTGGTGGTATCCTGCTTTGACTACAGCATTGCATGCTGACTGGTGGTGTCCTGCTATGACTACAGCATTGCATACTGACAGTGGTGGTATCCTGCTATGACTACAGCATTGCATACTGACTGCGGTGGTCTCCTGCTATGACTACAGCATTGCATGCTGACTGGTGGTTTCCTCCTATGACTACAGTAATGCATGCTGACGGTGGTGGTATCCTGCTATGATTACAGCAGTGCATACTTACTGTGGTACCTGCTATGATTACAGCAGTGCATACTGACTGGTGGTACCTGCTATGATTACAGCAGTGGAAACTGCTGTTGTGGTACCTGCTATGATTACAGCAGTGCATATTGTCGTGGTACCTGCTATGATTACAGCAGTGCATACTGACTGTGGTGGGACCTGCTATGATGACAGCATTGCATACTGACTGTGGTGGTATCCTGCTATGACTACAGCATTGCATGCTGACTGTGGTTGTATCCTGCTTTGACTACAGCATTGCATGCTGATTGTGGTGGTATCCTGCAATGACTACAGCATTGCATGCTGACTGTGGTGGTATCCTGCTATGACTACAGCATTGCATGCTGACTGTGGTGGTATCCTGCTATGACTATAGCAGTGCATGCTGACTATGGTGGTATCCTGCTATGACTACAGCATTGTGATGCTGACTGTGGTGGTATCCTGCTATGACTACAGCATTGCATGCTGACTGTGGTGGTATCCTGCTATGACTACAGCATTGCGTGCTGACTGTGGTGGTATCCTGCTATGACTACAGCATTGCATGCTGACTGTGGTCGTTTCCTGCTATGACTCAAGCATTGCATGCTGACTGTGTTGGTATCCTGCTATGACTACAGCATTGTATGCTGACTGTGGAGGTATCCTGCTATGACTACAGCATTACATGCTGACTGTGGTGGTATCCTGCTATGACTACATCATTGCATACTGACGGTGGTGGTATCCTGCTATGACTACACCATCGCATGCTGACTGTGGTGGTATCCTGCTATGACTACAGCATTGCATACTGACGGTAGTGGTATCCTGCTTTGACTACAGCATTGCATACTGACTGCGTTGGTATCCTGCTATGACTACAGCATTGCATGCTGACTGCCGTTGTATCCTGCTATGACTTCAGCATTGCATGCTGACTGTGGTTGTATCCTGCTATGACTATAGCAGTGCATGCTGACTATGGTGATATCCTGCTATGACTACAGCATTGCATACTGACTGTGGTGGTATTCTGCTATGATTACAGCATTGCATCCTGACTGTGGTGGTATCCTGCTTTGACTACAGCATTGCATGCTGACTGGTGGTGTCCTGCTATGACTACAGCATTGCATACTGACAGTGGTGGTATCCTGCTATGACTACAGCATTGCATACTGACTGCGGTGGTCTCCTGCTATGACTACAGCATTGCATGCTGACTGGTGGTTTCCTCCTATGACTACAGTAATGCATGCTGACGGTGGTGGTATCCTGCTATGATTACAGCAGTGCATACTTACTGTGGTACCTGCTATGATTACAGCAGTGCATACTGACTGGTGGTACCTGCTATGATTACAGCAGTGGAAACTGCTGTTGTGGTACCTGCTATGATTACAGCAGTGCATATTGTCGTGGTACCTGCTATGATTACAGCAGTGCATACTGACTGTGGTGGGACCTGCTATGATGACAGCATTGCATACTGACTGTGGTGGTATCCTGCTATGACTACAGCATTGCATGCTGACTGTGGTTGTATCCTGCTTTGACTACAGCATTGCATGCTGATTGTGGTGGTATCCTGCAATGACTACAGCATTGCATGCTGACTGTGGTGGTATCCTGCTATGACTACAGCATTGCATACTGACTGCGGTGGTATCCTGCTATGACTACAGCATTGCATGATGACTGTGGTTGTATCCTGCTATGACTACAGCATTGCATGCTGACTGTCTTGGTATCCTGCAATGACTACAGCATTGCATGCTGACTGTGGTGGTATCCTGCTATGACTACAGCATTGCTTGCTGACTGTGGTGGTATCCTGCTATGACTACAGCATTGCATGCTGACTGTGGTCGTTTCCTGCTATGACTCAAGCATTGCATGCTGACTTTGGTGGTATCCTGCTATGACTACAGCATTGTATGCTGACTGTGGTGGTATCCTGCTATGACTACAGCATTACATGCTGACTGTGGTGGTATCCTGCTATGACTACAGCATTGCATGCTGACTGTGGTGGTATCCTGCTATGACTACAGCATTGCATGCTGACTGTGGTGGTATCCTGCTATGACTACAGCATTGCATGCTGACTGTGGTAGTATCCTGCTATGACTACAGCATTGCATGCTGACTGGTGGTGTCCTGCAATGACTACAGCATTGCATACTGACTGTGGTGGTATCCTGCTATGACTACAGCATTGCATACTGACTGCGGTGGTCTCCTGCTATGACTACAGCATTGCATGCTGACTGCCGTTGTATCCTGCTATGACTTCAGCATTGCATGCTGACTGTGGTTGTATCCTGCTATGACTATAGCAGTGCATGCTGACTATGGTGATATCCTGCTATGACTACAGCATTGCATACTGACTGTGGTGGTATCCTGCTGTGATTACAGCATTGCATCCTGACTGTGGTAGTATCCTGCTATGACTACAGCATTGCATGCTGACTGGTGGTGTCCTGCTATGACTACAGCATTGCATACTGACTGTGGTGGTATCCTGCTATGACTACAGCATTGCATACTGACAGTGGTGGTATCCTGCTATGACTACAGCATTGCATACTGACTGCGGTGGTCTCCTGCTATGACTACAGCATTGCATGCTGACTGGTGGTTTCCTGCTATGACTACAGTATTGCATGCTGACAGTGGTGGTATCCTGCTATGATTACAGCAGTGCATACTTACTGTGGTACCTGCTATGATTACAGCAGTGCATACTGACTGGTGGTACCTGCTATGATTACAGCAGTGGAAACTGCTGTTGTGGTACCTGCTATGATTACAGCACTGCATATTGTCGTGGTACCTGCTATGATTACAGCAGTGCATACTGACTGTGGTGGGACCTGCTATGATGACAGCATTGCATACTGACTGTGGTGGTATCCTGCTATGACTACAGCATTGCATGCTGACTGTGGTTGTATCCTGCTATGACTACAGCATTGTATGCTGACTGTGGTGGTATCCTGCTATGACTACAGCATTGCATGCTGACTGTGGATGTATCCTGCTATGACTACAGCATTGCATGCTGACTGTGGTGGTATCCTGCTATGACTACAGCATTGCATGCTGACTGTGGTTGTATCCTGCTATGACTATAGCTGTGCATGCTCACTGTGGTGGTATCCTGCTATGACTACAGCATTGCATACTGACTGCAGTGGTATCCTTCTATAACTTCAGCATTGCATACTGACTGCGGTGGTATCCAGCTATGACTACAGCATTGCATGCTGACTGTAGTTGTATCCTGCTATGACTACAGCATTGCATGCTGACTGTGGTGGTATCCTGTTATGACTATAGCAGTACATGCTGATTATGGTGGTATCCTGCTATGACTACAGCATTGCGATGCTGACTGTGGTGGTATCCTGCTATGACTACAGCATTGCGTGCTGACTGTGGTGGTATCCTGCTATGACTACAGCATTGCATGCTGACTGTGGTCGTTTCCTGCTATGACTCAAGCATTGCATGCTGACTGTGTTGGTATCCTGCTATGACTACAGCATTGTATGCTGACTGTGGAGGTATCCTGCTATGACTACAGCATTACATGCTGACTGTGGTGGTATCCTGCTATGACTACATCATTGCATACTGACGGTGGTGGTATCCTGCTATGACTACACCATCGCATGCTGACTGTGGTGGTATCCTGCTATGACTACAGCATTGCATACTGACGGTAGTGGTATCCTGCTTTGACTACAGCATTGCATACTGACTGCGTTGGTATCCTGCTATGACTACAGCATTGCATGCTGACTGCCGTTGTATCCTGCTATGACTTCAGCATTGCATGCTGACTGTGGTTGTATCCTGCTATGACTATAGCAGTGCATGCTGACTATGGTGATATCCTGCTATGACTACAGCATTGCATACTGACTGTGGTGGTATTCTGCTATGATTACAGCATTGCATCCTGACTGTGGTGGTATCCTGCTTTGACTACAGCATTGCATGCTGACTGGTGGTGTCCTGCTATGACTACAGCATTGCATACTGACAGTGGTGGTATCCTGCTATGACTACAGCATTGCATACTGACTGCGGTGGTCTCCTGCTATGACTACAGCATTGCATGCTGACTGGTGGTTTCCTCCTATGACTACAGTAATGCATGCTGACGGTGGTGGTATCCTGCTATGATTACAGCAGTGCATACTTACTGTGGTACCTGCTATGATTACAGCAGTGCATACTGACTGGTGGTACCTGCTATGATTACAGCAGTGGAAACTGCTGTTGTGGTACCTGCTATGATTACAGCAGTGCATATTGTCGTGGTACCTGCTATGATTACAGCAGTGCATACTGACTGTGGTGGGACCTGCTATGATGACAGCATTGCATACTGACTGTGGTGGTATCCTGCTATGACTACAGCATTGCATGCTGACTGTGGTTGTATCCTGCTTTGACTACAGCATTGCATGCTGACTGTGGTGGTATCCTGCAATGACTACAGCATTGCATGCTGACTGTGGTGGTATCCTGCTATGACTACAGCATTGCATACTGACTGCGGTGGTATCCTGCTATGACTACAGCATTGCATGATGACTGTGGTTGTATCCTGCTATGACTACAGCATTGCATGCTGACTGTGGTGGTATCCTGCAATGACTACAGCATTGCATGCTGACTGTGGTGGTATCCTGCTATGACTACAGCATTGCTTGCTGACTGTGGTGGTATCCTGCTATGACTACAGCATTGCATGCTGACTGTGGTCGTTTCCTGCTATGACTCAAGCATTGCATGCTGACTTTGGTGGTATCCTGCTATGACTACAGCATTGTATGCTGACTGTGGTGGTATCCTGCTATGACTACAGCATTACATGCTGACTGTGGTGGTATCCTGCTATGACTACAGCATTGCATGCTGACTGTGGTGGTATCCTGCTATGACTACAGCATTGCATGCTGACTGTGGTGGTATCCTGCTATGACTACAGCATTGCATGCTGACTGTGGTAGTATCCTGCTATGACTACAGCATTGCATGCTGACTGGTGGTGTCCTGCAATGACTACAGCATTGCATACTGACTGTGGTGGTATCCTGCTATGACTACAGCATTGCATACTGACTGCGGTGGTCTCCTGCTATGACTACAGCATTGCATGCTGACTGCCGTTGTATCCTGCTATGACTTCAGCATTGCATGCTGACTGTGGTTGTATCCTGCTATGACTATAGCAGTGCATGCTGACTATGGTGATATCCTGCTATGACTACAGCATTGCATACTGACTGTGGTGGTATCCTGCTGTGATTACAGCATTGCATCCTGACTGTGGTAGTATCCTGCTATGACTACAGCATTGCATGCTGACTGGTGGTGTCCTGCTATGACTACAGCATTGCATACTGACTGTGGTGGTATCCTGCTATGACTACAGCATTGCATACTGACAGTGGTGGTATCCTGCTATGACTACAGCATTGCATACTGACTGCGGTGGTCTCCTGCTATGACTACAGCATTGCATGCAGACTGGTGGTTTCCTGCTATGACTATAGCAGTGCATGCTGACTATGGTGGTATCCTGCTATGACTACAGCATTGTGATGCTGACTGTGGTGGTATCCTGCTATGACTACAGCATTGCATGCTGACTGTGGTGGTATCCTGCTATGACTACAGCATTGCGTGCTGACTGTGGTGGTATCCTGCTATGACTACAGCATTGCATGCTGACTGTGGTCGTTTCCTGCTATGACTCAAGCATTGCATGCTGACTGTGTTGGTATCCTGCTATGACTACAGCATTGTATGCTGACTGTGGAGGTATCCTGCTATGACTACAGCATTACATGCTGACTGTGGTGGTATCCTGCTATGACTACATCATTGCATACTGACGGTGGTGGTATCCTGCTATGACTACACCATCGCATGCTGACTGTGGTGGTATCCTGCTATGACTACAGCATTGCATACTGACGGTAGTGGTATCCTGCTTTGACTACAGCATTGCATACTGACTGCGTTGGTATCCTGCTATGACTACAGCATTGCATGCTGACTGCCGTTGTATCCTGCTATGACTTCAGCATTGCATGCTGACTGTGGTTGTATCCTGCTATGACTATAGCAGTGCATGCTGACTATGGTGATATCCTGCTATGACTACAGCATTGCATACTGACTGTGGTGGTATTCTGCTATGATTACAGCATTGCATCCTGACTGTGGTGGTATCCTGCTTTGACTACAGCATTGCATGCTGACTGGTGGTGTCCTGCTATGACTACAGCATTGCATACTGACAGTGGTGGTATCCTGCTATGACTACAGCATTGCATACTGACTGCGGTGGTCTCCTGCTATGACTACAGCATTGCATGCTGACTGGTGGTTTCCTCCTATGACTACAGTAATGCATGCTGACGGTGGTGGTATCCTGCTATGATTACAGCAGTGCATACTTACTGTGGTACCTGCTATGATTACAGCAGTGCATACTGACTGGTGGTACCTGCTATGATTACAGCAGTGGAAACTGCTGTTGTGGTACCTGCTATGATTACAGCAGTGCATATTGTCGTGGTACCTGCTATGATTACAGCAGTGCATACTGACTGTGGTGGGACCTGCTATGATGACAGCATTGCATACTGACTGTGGTGGTATCCTGCTATGACTACAGCATTGCATGCTGACTGTGGTTGTATCCTGCTTTGACTACAGCATTGCATGCTGATTGTGGTGGTATCCTGCAATGACTACAGCATTGCATGCTGACTGTGGTGGTATCCTGCTATGACTACAGCATTGCATGCTGACTGTGGTGGTATCCTGCTATGACTATAGCAGTGCATGCTGACTATGGTGGTATCCTGCTATGACTACAGCATTGTGATGCTGACTGTGGTGGTATCCTGCTATGACTACAGCATTGCATGCTGACTGTGGTGGTATCCTGCTATGACTACAGCATTGCGTGCTGACTGTGGTGGTATCCTGCTATGACTACAGCATTGCATGCTGACTGTGGTCGTTTCCTGCTATGACTCAAGCATTGCATGCTGACTGTGTTGGTATCCTGCTATGACTACAGCATTGTATGCTGACTGTGGAGGTATCCTGCTATGACTACAGCATTACATGCTGACTGTGGTGGTATCCTGCTATGACTACATCATTGCATACTGACGGTGGTGGTATCCTGCTATGACTACACCATCGCATGCTGACTGTGGTGGTATCCTGCTATGACTACAGCATTGCATACTGACGGTAGTGGTATCCTGCTTTGACTACAGCATTGCATACTGACTGCGTTGGTATCCTGCTATGACTACAGCATTGCATGCTGACTGCCGTTGTATCCTGCTATGACTTCAGCATTGCATGCTGACTGTGGTTGTATCCTGCTATGACTATAGCAGTGCATGCTGACTATGGTGATATCCTGCTATGACTACAGCATTGCATACTGACTGTGGTGGTATTCTGCTATGATTACAGCATTGCATCCTGACTGTGGTGGTATCCTGCTTTGACTACAGCATTGCATGCTGACTGGTGGTGTCCTGCTATGACTACAGCATTGCATACTGACAGTGGTGGTATCCTGCTATGACTACAGCATTGCATACTGACTGCGGTGGTCTCCTGCTATGACTACAGCATTGCATGCTGACTGGTGGTTTCCTCCTATGACTACAGTAATGCATGCTGACGGTGGTGGTATCCTGCTATGATTACAGCAGTGCATACTTACTGTGGTACCTGCTATGATTACAGCAGTGCATACTGACTGGTGGTACCTGCTATGATTACAGCAGTGGAAACTGCTGTTGTGGTACCTGCTATGATTACAGCAGTGCATATTGTCGTGGTACCTGCTATGATTACAGCAGTGCATACTGACTGTGGTGGGACCTGCTATGATGACAGCATTGCATACTGACTGTGGTGGTATCCTGCTATGACTACAGCATTGCATGCTGACTGTGGTTGTATCCTGCTTTGACTACAGCATTGCATGCTGATTGTGGTGGTATCCTGCAATGACTACAGCATTGCATGCTGACTGTGGTGGTATCCTGCTATGACTACAGCATTGCATACTGACTGCGGTGGTATCCTGCTATGACTACAGCATTGCATGATGACTGTGGTTGTATCCTGCTATGACTACAGCATTGCATGCTGACTGTCTTGGTATCCTGCAATGACTACAGCATTGCATGCTGACTGTGGTGGTATCCTGCTATGACTACAGCATTGCTTGCTGACTGTGGTGGTATCCTGCTATGACTACAGCATTGCATGCTGACTGTGGTCGTTTCCTGCTATGACTCAAGCATTGCATGCTGACTTTGGTGGTATCCTGCTATGACTACAGCATTGTATGCTGACTGTGGTGGTATCCTGCTATGACTACAGCATTACATGCTGACTGTGGTGGTATCCTGCTATGACTACAGCATTGCATGCTGACTGTGGTGGTATCCTGCTATGACTACAGCATTGCATGCTGACTGTGGTGGTATCCTGCTATGACTACAGCATTGCATGCTGACTGTGGTAGTATCCTGCTATGACTACAGCATTGCATGCTGACTGGTGGTGTCCTGCAATGACTACAGCATTGCATACTGACTGTGGTGGTATCCTGCTATGACTACAGCATTGCATACTGACTGCGGTGGTCTCCTGCTATGACTACAGCATTGCATGCTGACTGCCGTTGTATCCTGCTATGACTTCAGCATTGCATGCTGACTGTGGTTGTATCCTGCTATGACTATAGCAGTGCATGCTGACTATGGTGATATCCTGCTATGACTACAGCATTGCATACTGACTGTGGTGGTATCCTGCTGTGATTACAGCATTGCATCCTGACTGTGGTAGTATCCTGCTATGACTACAGCATTGCATGCTGACTGGTGGTGTCCTGCTATGACTACAGCATTGCATACTGACTGTGGTGGTATCCTGCTATGACTACAGCATTGCATACTGACAGTGGTGGTATCCTGCTATGACTACAGCATTGCATACTGACTGCGGTGGTCTCCTGCTATGACTACAGCATTGCATGCTGACTGGTGGTTTCCTGCTATGACTACAGTATTGCATGCTGACAGTGGTGGTATCCTGCTATGATTACAGCAGTGCATACTTACTGTGGTACCTGCTATGATTACAGCAGTGCATACTGACTGGTGGTACCTGCTATGATTACAGCAGTGGAAACTGCTGTTGTGGTACCTGCTATGATTACAGCACTGCATATTGTCGTGGTACCTGCTATGATTACAGCAGTGCATACTGACTGTGGTGGGACCTGCTATGATGACAGCATTGCATACTGACTGTGGTGGTATCCTGCTATGACTACAGCATTGCATGCTGACTGTGGTTGTATCCTGCTATGACTACAGCATTGTATGCTGACTGTGGTGGTATCCTGCTATGACTACAGCATTGCATGCTGACTGTGGATGTATCCTGCTATGACTACAGCATTGCATGCTGACTGTGGTGGTATCCTGCTATGACTACAGCATTGCATGCTGACTGTGGTTGTATCCTGCTATGACTATAGCTGTGCATGCTCACTGTGGTGGTATCCTGCTATGACTACAGCATTGCATACTGACTGCAGTGGTATCCTTCTATAACTTCAGCATTGCATACTGACTGCGGTGGTATCCAGCTATGACTACAGCATTGCATGCTGACTGTAGTTGTATCCTGCTATGACTACAGCATTGCATGCTGACTGTGGTGGTATCCTGTTATGACTATAGCAGTACATGCTGATTATGGTGGTATCCTGCTATGACTACAGCATTGCGATGCTGACTGTGGTGGTATCCTGCTATGATTACAGCATTGCATGCTGACTGTGGTGGTATCCTGCTATGACTACAGCATTGCGTTCTGACTGTGGTGGTAACCTGCTATGACTACAGCATTGCATGCTGACTGTGGTCGTTTCCTGCTATGACTCAAGCATTGCATGCTGACTGTGGTGGTATCCTGCTATGACTACAGCATTGTATGCTGACTGTGGTGGTATCCTGCTATGACTACAGCATTACATGCTGACTGTGGTGGTATCCTGCTATGACTACAGCATTGCATACTGACGGTGGTGGTATCCTGCTATGACTACAGCATCGCCTGCTGACTGTGGTGGTATCCTGCTATGACTACAGCATTGCATACTGACGGTAGTGGTATCCTGCTATGACTACAGCATTGCATACTGACTGCGGTGGTATCCTGCTATGACTACAGCATTGCATGCTGACTGCCGTTGTATCCTGCTATGACTTCAGCATTGCATGCTGACTGTGGTTGTATCCTGCTATGACTATAGCAGTGCATGCTGACTATGGTGATATCCTGCTATGACTACAGCATTGCATACTGACTGTGGTGGTATCCTGCTGTGATTACAGCATTGCATCCTGACTGTGGTACTATCCTGCTATGACTACAGCATTGCATGCTGACTGGTGGTGTCCTGCTATGACTACAGCATTGCATACTGACTGTGGTGGTATCCTGCTATGACTACAGCATTGCATACTGACAGTGGTGGTATCCTGCTATGACTACAGCATTGCATGCTGACTGGTGGTGTCCTGCAATGACTACAGCATTGCATACTGACTGTGGTGGTATCCTGCTATGACTACAGCATTGCATACTGACTGCGGTGGTCTCCTGCTATGACTACAGCATTGCATGCTGACTGCCGTTGTATCCTGCTATGACTTCAGCATTGCATGCTGACTGTGGTTGTATCCTGCTATGACTATAGCAGTGCATGCTGACTATGGTGATATCCTGCTATGACTACAGCATTGCATACTGACTGTGGTGGTATCCTGCTGTGATTACAGCATTGCATCCTGACTGTGGTAGTATCCTGCTATGACTACAGCATTGCATGCTGACTGGTGGTGTCCTGCTATGACTACAGCATTGCATACTGACTGTGGTGGTATCCTGCTATGACTACAGCATTGCATACTGACAGTGGTGGTATCCTGCTATGACTACAGCATTGCATACTGACTGCGGTGGTCTCCTGCTATGACTACAGCATTGCATGCTGACTGGTGGTTTCCTGCTATGACTACAGTATTGCATGCTGACAGTGGTGGTATCCTGCTATGATTACAGCAGTGCATACTTACTGTGGTACCTGCTATGATTACAGCAGTGCATACTGACTGGTGGTACCTGCTATGATTACAGCAGTGGAAACTGCTGTTGTGGTACCTGCTATGATTACAGCACTGCATATTGTCGTGGTACCTGCTATGATTACAGCAGTGCATACTGACTGTGGTGGGACCTGCTATGATGACAGCATTGCATACTGACTGTGGTGGTATCCTGCTATGACTACAGCATTGCATGCTGACTGTGGTTGTATCCTGCTATGACTACAGCATTGTATGCTGACTGTGGTGGTATCCTGCTATGACTACAGCATTGCATGCTGACTGTGGATGTATCCTGCTATGACTACAGCATTGCATGCTGACTGTGGTGGTATCCTGCTATGACTACAGCATTGCATGCTGACTGTGGTTGTATCCTGCTATGACTATAGCTGTGCATGCTCACTGTGGTGGTATCCTGCTATGACTACAGCATTGCATACTGACTGCAGTGGTATCCTTCTATAACTTCAGCATTGCATACTGACTGCGGTGGTATCCAGCTATGACTACAGCATTGCATGCTGACTGTAGTTGTATCCTGCTATGACTACAGCATTGCATGCTGACTGGTGGTATCCTGTTATGACTATAGCAGTGCATGCTGACTATGGTGGTATCCTGCTATGACTACAGCATTGCGATGCTGACTGTGGTGGTATCCTGCTATGATTACAGCATTGCATGCTGACTGTGGTGGTATCCTGCTATGACTACAGCATTGCGTTCTGACTGTGGTGGTAACCTGCTATGACTACAGCATTGCATGCTGACTGTGGTCGTTTCCTGCTATGACTCAAGCATTGCATGCTGACTGTGGTGGTATCCTGCTATGACTACAGCATTGTATGCTGACTGTGGTGGTATCCTGCTATGACTACAGCATTACATGCTGACTGTGGTGGTATCCTGCTATGACTACAGCATTGCATACTGACGGTGGTGGTATCCTGCTATGACTACAGCATCGCATGCTGACTGGTGGTCTCCTGCTATGACTACAGCATTGCATGCTGACTTGTGGTTTCCTGCTATGACTACAGTATTGCATGCTGACGGTGGTGGTATCCTGCTATGATTACAGCAGTGCATACTTACTGTGGTACCTGCTATGATTACAGCAGTGCATACTGACTGGTGGTACCTGCTATGATTACAGCAGTGGAAACTGCTGTTGTGGTACCTGCTATGATTACAGCACTGCATATTGTCGTGGTACCTGCTATGATTACAGCAGTGCATACTGACTGTGGTGGGACCTGCTATGATGACAGCATTGCATACTGACTGTGGTGGTATCCTGCTATGACTACAGCATTGCATGCTGACTGTGGTTGTATCCTGATATGACTACAGCATTGTATGCTGACTGTGGTGGTATCCTGCTATGACTACAGCATTGCATGCTGACTGTGGATGTATCCTGCTATGACTACAGCATTGCTTGCTGACTGTGGTGGTATCCTGCTATGACTACAGCATTGCATGCTGACTGTGGTTGTATCCTGCTATGACTATAGCAGTGCATGCTCACTGTGGTGGTATCCTGCTATGACTACAGCATTGCATGCTGACTGTGGTGGTATCCTGCTATGACTACAGCATTTCATGCTGACTGTGGTGGTATCCTGCTATGACTACAGCATTGCATATTGACTGCAGTGGTATCCTTCTATAACTTCAGCATTGCATACTGACTGCGGTGGTATCCTGCTATGACTACAGCATTGCATGCTGACTGTAGTTGTATCCTGCTATGACTACAGCATTGCATGCTGACTGTGGTGGTATCGTGCTATGACTATAGCAGTGCATGCTGACTGTGGTTGTATCCTGCTATGACTACAGCATTGTATGCTGACTGTGGTGGTATCCTGCTATGACTACAGCATTGCATGCTGACTGTGGATGTATCCTGCTATGACTACAGCATTGCATGCTGACTGTGGTGGTATCCTGCTATGACTACAGCATTGCATGCTGACTGTGGTTGTATCCTGCTATGACTATAGCTGTGCATGCTCACTGTGGTGGTATCCTGCTATGACTACAGCATTGCATACTGACTGCAGTGGTATCCTTCTATAACTTCAGCATTGCATACTGACTGCGGTGGTATCCAGCTATGACTACAGCATTGCATGCTGACTGTAGTTGTATCCTGCTATGACTACAGCATTGCATGCTGACTGGTGGTATCCTGTTATGACTATAGCAGTGCATGCTGACTATGGTGGTATCCTGCTATGACTACAGCATTGCGATGCTGACTGTGGTGGTATCCTGCTATGATTACAGCATTGCATGCTGACTGTGGTGGTATCCTGCTATGACTACAGCATTGCGTTCTGACTGTGGTGGTAACCTGCTATGACTACAGCATTGCATGCTGACTGTGGTCGTTTCCTGCTATGACTCAAGCATTGCATGCTGACTGTGGTGGTATCCTGCTATGACTACAGCATTGTATGCTGACTGTGGTGGTATCCTGCTATGACTACAGCATTACATGCTGACTGTGGTGGTATCCTGCTATGACTACAGCATTGCATACTGACGGTGGTGGTATCCTGCTATGACTACAGCATCGCATGCTGACTGGTGGTCTCCTGCTATGACTACAGCATTGCATGCTGACTTGTGGTTTCCTGCTATGACTACAGTATTGCATGCTGACGGTGGTGGTATCCTGCTATGATTACAGCAGTGCATACTTACTGTGGTACCTGCTATGATTACAGCAGTGCATACTGACTGGTGGTACCTGCTATGATTACAGCAGTGGAAACTGCTGTTGTGGTACCTGCTATGATTACAGCACTGCATATTGTCGTGGTACCTGCTATGATTACAGCAGTGCATACTGACTGTGGTGGGACCTGCTATGATGACAGCATTGCATACTGACTGTGGTGGTATCCTGCTATGACTACAGCATTGCATGCTGACTGTGGTTGTATCCTGATATGACTACAGCATTGTATGCTGACTGTGGTGGTATCCTGCTATGACTACAGCATTGCATGCTGACTGTGGATGTATCCTGCTATGACTACAGCATTGCTTGCTGACTGTGGTGGTATCCTGCTATGACTACAGCATTGCATGCTGACTGTGGTTGTATCCTGCTATGACTATAGCAGTGCATGCTCACTGTGGTGGTATCCTGCTATGACTACAGCATTGCATGCTGACTGTGGTGGTATCCTGCTATGACTACAGCATTTCATGCTGACTGTGGTGGTATCCTGCTATGACTACAGCATTGCATATTGACTGCAGTGGTATCCTTCTATAACTTCAGCATTGCATACTGACTGCGGTGGTATCCTGCTATGACTACAGCATTGCATGCTGACTGTAGTTGTATCCTGCTATGACTACAGCATTGCATGCTGACTGTGGTGGTATCGTGCTATGACTATAGCAGTGCATGCTGACTATGGTGGTATCCTGCTATGACTACAGCATTGTGATGCTGACTGTGGTGGTATCCTGCTATGACTACAGCATTGCATGCTGACTGTGGTGGTATCCTGCTATGACTACAGCATTGCGTGCTGACTGTGGTGGTATCCTGCTATGACTACAGCATTGCATGCTGACTGTGGTCGTTTCCTGCTATGACTCAAGCATTGCATGCTGACTGTGGTGGTATCCTGCTATGACTACAGCATTGTATGCTGACTGTGGAGGTATCCTGCTATGACTACAGCATTACATGCTGACTGTGGTGGTATCCTGCTATGACTACATCATTGCATACTGACGGTGGTGGTATCCTGCTATGACTACACCATCGCATGCTGACTGTGGTGGTATCCTGCTATGACTACAGCATTGCATACTGACGGTAGTGGTATCCTGCTTTGACTACAGCATTGCATACTGACTGCGGTGGTATCCTTCTATGACTACAGCATTGCATGCTGACTGCCGTTGTATCCTGCTATGACTTCAGCATTGCATGCTGACTGTGGTTGTATCCTGCTATGACTATAGCAGTGCATGCTGACTATGGTGATATCCTGCTATGACTACAGCATTGCATACTGACTGTGGTGGTATTCTGCTATGATTACAGCATTGCATCCTGACTGTGGTGGTATCCTGCTTTGACAACAGCATTGCATGCTGACTGGTGGTGTCCTGCTATGACTACAGCATTGCATACTGACAGTGGTGGTATCCTGCTATGACTACAGCATTGCATACTGACTGCGGTGGTCTCCTGCTATGACTACAGCATTGCATGCTGACTGGTGGTTTCCTCCTATGACTACAGTAATGCATGCTGACGGTGGTGGTATCCTGCTATGATTACAGCAGTGCATACTTACTGTGGTACCTGCTATGATTACAGCAGTGCATACTGACTGGTGTTACCTGCTATGATTACAGCAGTGGAAACTGCTGTTGTGGTACCTGCTATGATTACAGCAGTGCATATTGTCGTGGTACCTGCTATGATTACAGCAGTGCATACTGACTGTGGTGGGACCTGCTATGATGACAGCATTGCATACTGACTGTGGTGGTATCCTGCTATGACTACAGCATTGCATGCTGACTGTGGTTGTATCCTGCTTTGACTACAGCATTGCATGCTGACTGTGGTGGTATCCTGCTATGACTACAGCATTGCATGCTGACTGTGGTGGTATCCTGCTATGACTACAGCATTGCATACTGACTGCGGTGGTATCCTGCTATGACTACAGCATTGCATGATGACTGTGGTTGTATCCTGCTATGACTACAGCATTGCATGCTGACTGTGGTGGTATCCTGCAATGACTACAGCATTGCATGCTGACTGTGGTGGTATCCTGCTATGACTACAGCATTGCTTGCTAACTGTGGTGGTATCCTGCTATGACTACCGCATTGCATGCTGACTGTGGTCGTTTCCTGCTATGACTCAAGCATTGCATGCTGCATTTGGTGGTATCCTGCTATGACTACAGCATTGTATGCTGACTGTGGTGGTATCCTGCTATGACTACAGCATTACATGCTGACTGTGGTGGTATCCTGCTATGACTACAGCATTGCATGCTGACTGTGGTGGTATCCTGCTATGACTACAGCATTGCATGCTGACTGTGGTTGTATCCTGCTATGACTATAGCAGTGCATGCTGACTATGGTGATATCCTGCTATGACTACAGCATTGCATACTGACTGTGGTGGTATCCTGCTGTGATTACAGCATTGCATCCTGACTGTGGTGGTATCCTGCTTTGACTACAGCATTGCATGCTGACTGGTGGTGTCCTGCTATGACTACAGCATTGCATACTGACTGTGGTGGTATCCTGCTATGACTACAGCATTGCATACTGACAGTGGTGGTATCCTGCTATGACTACAGCATTGCATTCTGACTGCGGTGGTCTCCTGCTATGACTACAGCATTGCATGCTGACTGGTGGTTTCCTCCTATGACTACAGTAATGCATGCTGACGGTGGTGGTATCCTGCTATGATTACAGCAGTGCATACTTACTGTGGTACCTGCTATGATTACAGCAGTGCATACTGACTGGTGTTACCTGCTATGATTACAGCAGTGGAAACTGCTGTTGTGGTACCTGCTATGATTACAGCAGTGCATATTGTCGTGGTACCTGCTATGATTACAGCAGTGCATACTGACTGTGGTGGGACCTGCTATGATGACAGCATTGCATACTGACTGTGGTGGTATCCTGCTATGACTACAGCATTGCATGCTGACTGTGGTTGTATCCTGCTTTGACTACAGCATTGCATGCTGACTGTGGTGGTATCCTGCTATGACTACAGCATTGCATGCTGACTGTGGTGGTATCCTGCTATGACTACAGCATTGCATACTGACTGCGGTGGTATCCTGCTATGACTACAGCATTGCATGATGACTGTGGTTGTATCCTGCTATGACTACAGCATTGCATGCTGACTGTGGTGGTATCCTGCAATGACTACAGCATTGCATGCTGACTGTGGTGGTATCCTGCTATGACTACAGCATTGCTTGCTAACTGTGGTGGTATCCTGCTATGACTACCGCATTGCATGCTGACTGTGGTCGTTTCCTGCTATGACTCAAGCATTGCATGCTGACTTTGGTGGTATCCTGCTATGACTACAGCATTGTATGCTGACTGTGGTGGTATCCTGCTATGACTACAGCATTACATGCTGACTGTGGTGGTATCCTGCTATGACTACAGCATTGCATGCTGACTGTGGTGGTATCCTGCTATGACTACAGCATTGCATGCTGACTGTGGTTGTATCCTGCTATGACTATAGCAGTGCATGCTGACTATGGTGATATCCTGCTATGACTACAGCATTGCATACTGACTGTGGTGGTATCCTGCTGTGATTACAGCATTGCATCCTGACTGTGGTGGTATCCTGCTTTGACTACAGCATTGCATGCTGACTGGTGGTGTCCTGCTATGACTACAGCATTGCATACTGACTGTGGTGGTATCCTGCTATGACTACAGCATTGCATACTGACAGTGGTGGTATCCTGCTATGACTACAGCATTGCATTCTGACTGCGGTGGTCTCCTGCTATGACTACAGCATTGCATGCTGACTGGTGGTTTCCTTCTATGACTACAGTATTGCATGCTGACGGTGGTGGTATCCTGCTATGATTACAGCAGTGCATACTTACTGTGGTACCTGCTATGATTACAGCAGTGCATACTGACTGGTGTTACCTGCTATGATTACAGCAGTGTAAACTGCTGTTGTGGTACCTGCTATGATTACAGCAGTGCATATTGTCGTGGTACCTGCTATGATTACAGCAGTGCATACTGACTGTGGTGGGACCTGCTATGATGACAGCATTGCATACTGACTGTGGTGGTATCCTGCTATGACTACAGCATTGCATGCTGACTGTGGTTGTATCCTGCTTTGACTACAGCATTGCATGCTGACTGTGGTGGTATCCTGCTATGACTACAGCATTGCATGCTGACTGTGGTGGTATCCTGCTATGACTACAGCATTGCATACTGACTGCGGTGGTATCCTGCTATGACTACAGCATTGCATGATGACTGTGGTTGTATCCTGCTATGACTACAGCATTGCATGCTGACTGTGGTGGTATCCTGCAATGACTACAGCATTGCATGCTGACTGTGGTGGTATCCTGCTATGACTACAGCATTGCTTGCTAACTGTGGTGGTATCCTGCTATGACTACCGCATTGCATGCTGACTGTGGTCGTTTCCTGCTATGACTCAAGCATTGCATGCTGACTTTGGTGGTATCCTGCTATGACTACAGCATTGTATGCTGACTGTGGTGGTATCCTGCTATGACTACAGCATTACATGCTGACTGTGGTGGTATCCTGCTATGACTACAGCATTGCATGCTGACTGTGGTGGTATCCTGCTATGACTACAGCATTGCATGCTGACTGTGGTTGTATCCTGCTATGACTATAGCAGTGCATGCTGACTATGGTGATATCCTGCTATGACTACAGCATTGCATACTGACTGTGGTGGTATCCTGCTGTGATTACAGCATTGCATCCTGACTGTGGTGGTATCCTGCTTTGACTACAGCATTGCATGCTGACTGGTGGTGTCCTGCTATGACTACAGCATTGCATACTGACTGTGGTGGTATCCTGCTATGACTACAGCATTGCATACTGACAGTGGTGGTATCCTGCTATGACTACAGCATTGCATTCTGACTGCGGTGGTCTCCTGCTATGACTACAGCATTGCATGCTGACTGGTGGTTTCCTTCTATGACTACAGTATTGCATGCTGACGGTGGTGGTATCCTGCTATGATTACAGCAGTGCATACTTACTGTGGTACCTGCTATGATTACAGCAGTGCATACTGACTGGTGGTACCTGCTATGATTACAGCAGTGGAAACTGCTGTTGTGGTACCTGCTATGATTACAGCAGTGCATATTGTCGTGGTACCTGCTGTGATTACAGCAGTGCATACTGACTGTGGTGGGACCTGCTATGATGACAGCATTGCATACTGACTGTGGTGGTATCCTGCTATGACTACAGCATTGCATGCTGACTGTGGTTGTATCCTGCTTTGACTACAGCATTGCATGCTGACTGTGGTGGTATCCTGCTATGACTACAGCATTGCATGCTGACTGTGGTGGTATCCTGCTATGACTACAGCATTGCATACTGACTGCGGTGGTATCCTGCTATGACTACAGCATTGCATGATGACTGTGGTTGTATCCTGCTATGACTACAGCATTGCATGCTGACTGTGGTGGTATCCTGCAATGACTACAGCATTGCATGCTGACTGTGGTGGTATCCTGCTATGACTACAGCATTGCTTGCTAACTGTGGTGGTATCCTGCTATGACTACCGCATTGCATGCTGACTGTGGTCGTTTCCTGCTATGACTCAAGCATTGCATGCTGACTTTGGTGGTATCCTGCTATGACTACAGCATTGTATGCTGACTGTGGTGGTATCCTGCTATGACTACAGCATTACATGCTGACTGTGGTGGTATCCTGCTATGACTACAGCATTGCATGCTGACTGTGGTGGTATCCTGCTATGACTACAGCATTGCATGCTGACTGTGGTTGTATCCTGCTATGACTATAGCAGTGCATGCTGACTATGGTGATATCCTGCTATGACTACAGCATTGCATACTGACTGTGGTGGTATCCTGCTGTGATTACAGCATTGCATCCTGACTGTGGTGGTATCCTGCTTTGACTACAGCATTGCATGCTGACTGGTGGTGTCCTGCTATGACTACAGCATTGCATACTGACTGTGGTGGTATCCTGCTATGACTACAGCATTGCATACTGACAGTGGTGGTATCCTGCTATGACTACAGCATTGCATTCTGACTGCGGTGGTCTCCTGCTATGACTACAGCATTGCATGCTGACTGGTGGTTTCCTTCTATGACTACAGTATTGCATGCTGACGGTGGTGGTATCCTGCTATGATTACAGCAGTGCATACTTACTGTGGTACCTGCTATGATTACAGCAGTGCATACTGACTGGTGGTACCTGCTATGATTACAGCAGTGGAAACTGCTGTTGTGGTACCTGCTATGATTACAGCAGTGCATATTGTCGTGGTACCTGCTGTGATTACAGCAGTGCATACTGACTGTGGTGGGACCTGCTATGATGACAGCATTGCATACTGACTGTGGTGGTATCCTGCTATGACTACAGCATTGCATGCTGACTGTGGTTGTATCCTGCTTTGACTACAGCATTGCATGCTGACTGTGGTGGTATCCTGCTATGACTACAGCATTGCATGCTGACTGTGGTGGTATCCTGATATGACTACAGCATTGCATACTGACTGCGGTGGTATCCTGCTATGACTACAGCATTGCATGATGACTGTGGTTGTATCCTGCTATGACTACAGCATTGCTTGCTGACTGTGGTTGTATCCTGCTATGACTATAGCAGTGCATGCTCACTGTGGTGGTATCCTGCTGTGACTACAGCATTGCATGCTGACTGTGGTGGTATCCTGCTATGACTACAGCATTGCATGCTGACTGTGGTGGTATCCTGCTATGACTACAGCATTGCATGCTGACTGTGGTGATATCCTGCTATGACTACAGCATTGCTTGCTGACTGTGTTGGTATCCTGCTATGACTACAGCATTGCATGCTGACTGTGGTCGTTTCCTGCTATGACTCAAGCATTGCATGCTGACTTTGGTGGTATCCTGCTATGACTACAGCATTGTATGCTGACTGTGGTGGTATCCTGCTATGACTATAGCATTACATGCTGACTGTGGTGGTATCCTGCTATGACTACAGCATTGCATGCTGACTGTGGTGGTATCCTGCTATGACTACAACATTGCATACTGACGGTGGTGGTATCCTGCTATGACTACAGCATTGCATGCTGACTGTGGTGGTATCCTGCTATGACTTCAGCATTGCATACTGACTGCGGTGGTATCCTGCTATGACTACAGCATTGCATGATGACTGCCGTTGTATCCTGCTATGACTTCAGCATTGCATGCTGACTGTGGTTGTATCCTGCTATGACTATAGCAGTGCATGCTGACTATGGTAATATCCTGCTATGACTACAGCATTGCATCCTGACTGGTGTTATCCTGCTATGACTACAGCATTGCATGCTGACTGGTGGTGTCCTGCTATGACTACAGCATTGCATCCTGACTGTGGTGGTATCCTGCTATGACTACAGCATTGCATACTGACAGTGGTGGTATCCTGCTATAACTACAGCATTGCATACTGACTGTGGTGGTCTCCTGCTATGACTACAGCATTGGATGCTGACTGGTGGTTTCCTGCTATGACTACAGTATTGCATGCTGACGGTGGTGGTATCCTGCTATGATTACAGCAGTGCATACTGACTGTGGTACCTGCTATGATTACACCAGTGCATACTGACTGTGGTGGGACCTGCTATGATGACAGCATTGCATACTGACTGTGGTGGTATCCTGCTATGACTACAGCATTGTATGCTGACTGTGGTGGTATCCTGCTATGACTACAGCATTGCTTGCTGACTGTGGTGGTATCCTGCTATGACTACAACATTGCATGCTGACTGTGGTGGTATCCTGCTATGACTATAGCATTGCATGCTGACTGTGGTTGTATCCTGCTATGACTATATGAGTGCATGCTGACTATGGTGGTATCCTGCTATGACTACAGCCTTGCATACTGACTGTGGTGGTATTCTGCTATGATTACAGCATTGCATACTGACTGTGGTGGTATCCGGCTATGACTACAGCATTGCATGCTGACTGGTGGTATCCTGCTATGACTACAGCATTGTGATGCTGACTGTGGTTGTATCCTGCTATGACTACAGCATTGCATGCTGACTGTGGTGGTATCGTGCTATGACTACAGCATTGCTTGCTGACTGGTGGTATCCTGCTATGACTACAGCATTGCATGCTCACTGTGGTGGTATCCTGCTATGACTACAGCCTTGCATACTGACTGTGGTGGTATCCTGCTATGACTACAGCATTGCATGCTGACTGTGGTTGTATCCTGATATGACTACAGCATTGTATGCTGACTGTGGTGGTATCCTGCTATGACTACAGCATTGCATGCTGACTGTGGATGTATCCTGCTATGACTACAGCATTGCTTGCTGACTGTGGTGGTATCCTGCTATGACTACAGCATTGCATGCTGACTGTGGTTGTATCCTGCTATGACTATAGCAGTGCATGCTCACTGTGGTGGTATCCTGCTATGACTACAGCATTGCATGCTGACTGTGGTGGTATCCTGCTATGACTACAGCATTTCATGCTGACTGTGGTGGTATCCTGCTATGACTACAGCATTGCATATTGACTGCAGTGGTATCCTTCTATAACTTCAGCATTGCATACTGACTGCGGTGGTATCCTGCTATGACTACAGCATTGCATGCTGACTGTAGTTGTATCCTGCTATGACTACAGCATTGCATGCTGACTGTGGTGGTATCGTGCTATGACTATAGCAGTGCATGCTGACTATGGTGGTATCCTGCTATGACTACAGCATTGTGATGCTGACTGTGGTGGTATCCTGCTATGACTACAGCATTGCATGCTGACTGTGGTGGTATCCTGCTATGACTACAGCATTGCGTGCTGACTGTGGTGGTATCCTGCTATGACTACAGCATTGCATGCTGACTGTGGTCGTTTCCTGCTATGACTCAAGCATTGCATGCTGACTGTGGTGGTATCCTGCTATGACTACAGCATTGTATGCTGACTGTGGAGGTATCCTGCTATGACTACAGCATTACATGCTGACTGTGGTGGTATCCTGCTATGACTACATCATTGCATACTGACGGTGGTGGTATCCTGCTATGACTACACCATCGCATGCTGACTGTGGTGGTATCCTGCTATGACTACAGCATTGCATACTGACGGTAGTGGTATCCTGCTTTGACTACAGCATTGCATACTGACTGCGGTGGTATCCTTCTATGACTACAGCATTGCATGCTGACTGCCGTTGTATCCTGCTATGACTTCAGCATTGCATGCTGACTGTGGTTGTATCCTGCTATGACTATAGCAGTGCATGCTGACTATGGTGATATCCTGCTATGACTACAGCATTGCATACTGACTGTGGTGGTATTCTGCTATGATTACAGCATTGCATCCTGACTGTGGTGGTATCCTGCTTTGACAACAGCATTGCATGCTGACTGGTGGTGTCCTGCTATGACTACAGCATTGCATACTGACAGTGGTGGTATCCTGCTATGACTACAGCATTGCATACTGACTGCGGTGGTCTCCTGCTATGACTACAGCATTGCATGCTGACTGGTGGTTTCCTCCTATGACTACAGTAATGCATGCTGACGGTGGTGGTATCCTGCTATGATTACAGCAGTGCATACTTACTGTGGTACCTGCTATGATTACAGCAGTGCATACTGACTGGTGTTACCTGCTATGATTACAGCAGTGGAAACTGCTGTTGTGGTACCTGCTATGATTACAGCAGTGCATATTGTCGTGGTACCTGCTATGATTACAGCAGTGCATACTGACTGTGGTGGGACCTGCTATGATGACAGCATTGCATACTGACTGTGGTGGTATCCTGCTATGACTACAGCATTGCATGCTGACTGTGGTTGTATCCTGCTTTGACTACAGCATTGCATGCTGACTGTGGTGGTATCCTGCTATGACTACAGCATTGCATGCTGACTGTGGTGGTATCCTGCTATGACTACAGCATTGCATACTGACTGCGGTGGTATCCTGCTATGACTACAGCATTGCATGATGACTGTGGTTGTATCCTGCTATGACTACAGCATTGCATGCTGACTGTGGTGGTATCCTGCAATGACTACAGCATTGCATGCTGACTGTGGTGGTATCCTGCTATGACTACAGCATTGCTTGCTAACTGTGGTGGTATCCTGCTATGACTACCGCATTGCATGCTGACTGTGGTCGTTTCCTGCTATGACTCAAGCATTGCATGCTGACTTTGGTGGTATCCTGCTATGACTACAGCATTGTATGCTGACTGTGGTGGTATCCTGCTATGACTACAGCATTACATGCTGACTGTGGTGGTATCCTGCTATGACTACAGCATTGCATGCTGACTGTGGTGGTATCCTGCTATGACTACAGCATTGCATGCTGACTGTGGTTGTATCCTGCTATGACTATAGCAGTGCATGCTGACTATGGTGATATCCTGCTATGACTACAGCATTGCATACTGACTGTGGTGGTATCCTGCTGTGATTACAGCATTGCATCCTGACTGTGGTGGTATCCTGCTTTGACTACAGCATTGCATGCTGACTGGTGGTGTCCTGCTATGACTACAGCATTGCATACTGACTGTGGTGGTATCCTGCTATGACTACAGCATTGCATACTGACAGTGGTGGTATCCTGCTATGACTACAGCATTGCATTCTGACTGCGGTGGTCTCCTGCTATGACTACAGCATTGCATGCTGACTGGTGGTTTCCTCCTATGACTACAGTAATGCATGCTGACGGTGGTGGTATCCTGCTATGATTACAGCAGTGCATACTTACTGTGGTACCTGCTATGATTACAGCAGTGCATACTGACTGGTGTTACCTGCTATGATTACAGCAGTGGAAACTGCTGTTGTGGTACCTGCTATGATTACAGCAGTGCATATTGTCGTGGTACCTGCTATGATTACAGCAGTGCATACTGACTGTGGTGGGACCTGCTATGATGACAGCATTGCATACTGACTGTGGTGGTATCCTGCTATGACTACAGCATTGCATGCTGACTGTGGTTGTATCCTGCTTTGACTACAGCATTGCATGCTGACTGTGGTGGTATCCTGCTATGACTACAGCATTGCATGCTGACTGTGGTGGTATCCTGCTATGACTACAGCATTGCATACTGACTGCGGTGGTATCCTGCTATGACTACAGCATTGCATGATGACTGTGGTTGTATCCTGCTATGACTACAGCATTGCATGCTGACTGTGGTGGTATCCTGCAATGACTACAGCATTGCATGCTGACTGTGGTGGTATCCTGCTATGACTACAGCATTGCTTGCTAACTGTGGTGGTATCCTGCTATGACTACCGCATTGCATGCTGACTGTGGTCGTTTCCTGCTATGACTCAAGCATTGCATGCTGACTTTGGTGGTATCCTGCTATGACTACAGCATTGTATGCTGACTGTGGTGGTATCCTGCTATGACTACAGCATTACATGCTGACTGTGGTGGTATCCTGCTATGACTACAGCATTGCATGCTGACTGTGGTGGTATCCTGCTATGACTACAGCATTGCATGCTGACTGTGGTTGTATCCTGCTATGACTATAGCAGTGCATGCTGACTATGGTGATATCCTGCTATGACTACAGCATTGCATACTGACTGTGGTGGTATCCTGCTGTGATTACAGCATTGCATCCTGACTGTGGTGGTATCCTGCTTTGACTACAGCATTGCATGCTGACTGGTGGTGTCCTGCTATGACTACAGCATTGCATACTGACTGTGGTGGTATCCTGCTATGACTACAGCATTGCATACTGACAGTGGTGGTATCCTGCTATGACTACAGCATTGCATTCTGACTGCGGTGGTCTCCTGCTATGACTACAGCATTGCATGCTGACTGGTGGTTTCCTTCTATGACTACAGTATTGCATGCTGACGGTGGTGGTATCCTGCTATGATTACAGCAGTGCATACTTACTGTGGTACCTGCTATGATTACAGCAGTGCATACTGACTGGTGTTACCTGCTATGATTACAGCAGTGTAAACTGCTGTTGTGGTACCTGCTATGATTACAGCAGTGCATATTGTCGTGGTACCTGCTATGATTACAGCAGTGCATACTGACTGTGGTGGGACCTGCTATGATGACAGCATTGCATACTGACTGTGGTGGTATCCTGCTATGACTACAGCATTGCATGCTGACTGTGGTTGTATCCTGCTTTGACTACAGCATTGCATGCTGACTGTGGTGGTATCCTGCTATGACTACAGCATTGCATGCTGACTGTGGTGGTATCCTGCTATGACTACAGCATTGCATACTGACTGCGGTGGTATCCTGCTATGACTACAGCATTGCATGATGACTGTGGTTGTATCCTGCTATGACTACAGCATTGCATGCTGACTGTGGTGGTATCCTGCAATGACTACAGCATTGCATGCTGACTGTGGTGGTATCCTGCTATGACTACAGCATTGCTTGCTAACTGTGGTGGTATCCTGCTATGACTACCGCATTGCATGCTGACTGTGGTCGTTTCCTGCTATGACTCAAGCATTGCATGCTGACTTTGGTGGTATCCTGCTATGACTACAGCATTGTATGCTGACTGTGGTGGTATCCTGCTATGACTACAGCATTACATGCTGACTGTGGTGGTATCCTGCTATGACTACAGCATTGCATGCTGACTGTGGTGGTATCCTGCTATGACTACAGCATTGCATGCTGACTGTGGTTGTATCCTGCTATGACTATAGCAGTGCATGCTGACTATGGTGATATCCTGCTATGACTACAGCATTGCATACTGACTGTGGTGGTATCCTGCTGTGATTACAGCATTGCATCCTGACTGTGGTGGTATCCTGCTTTGACTACAGCATTGCATGCTGACTGGTGGTGTCCTGCTATGACTACAGCATTGCATACTGACTGTGGTGGTATCCTGCTATGACTACAGCATTGCATACTGACAGTGGTGGTATCCTGCTATGACTACAGCATTGCATTCTGACTGCGGTGGTCTCCTGCTATGACTACAGCATTGCATGCTGACTGGTGGTTTCCTTCTATGACTACAGTATTGCATGCTGACGGTGGTGGTATCCTGCTATGATTACAGCAGTGCATACTTACTGTGGTACCTGCTATGATTACAGCAGTGCATACTGACTGGTGGTACCTGCTATGATTACAGCAGTGGAAACTGCTGTTGTGGTACCTGCTATGATTACAGCAGTGCATATTGTCGTGGTACCTGCTGTGATTACAGCAGTGCATACTGACTGTGGTGGGACCTGCTATGATGACAGCATTGCATACTGACTGTGGTGGTATCCTGCTATGACTACAGCATTGCATGCTGACTGTGGTTGTATCCTGCTTTGACTACAGCATTGCATGCTGACTGTGGTGGTATCCTGCTATGACTACAGCATTGCATGCTGACTGTGGTGGTATCCTGATATGACTACAGCATTGCATACTGACTGCGGTGGTATCCTGCTATGACTACAGCATTGCATGATGACTGTGGTTGTATCCTGCTATGACTACAGCATTGCTTGCTGACTGTGGTTGTATCCTGCTATGACTATAGCAGTGCATGCTCACTGTGGTGGTATCCTGCTGTGACTACAGCATTGCATGCTGACTGTGGTGGTATCCTGCTATGACTACAGCATTGCATGCTGACTGTGGTGGTATCCTGCTATGACTACAGCATTGCATGCTGACTGTGGTGATATCCTGCTATGACTACAGCATTGCTTGCTGACTGTGTTGGTATCCTGCTATGACTACAGCATTGCATGCTGACTGTGGTCGTTTCCTGCTATGACTCAAGCATTGCATGCTGACTTTGGTGGTATCCTGCTATGACTACAGCATTGTATGCTGACTGTGGTGGTATCCTGCTATGACTATAGCATTACATGCTGACTGTGGTGGTATCCTGCTATGACTACAGCATTGCATGCTGACTGTGGTGGTATCCTGCTATGACTACAACATTGCATACTGACGGTGGTGGTATCCTGCTATGACTACAGCATTGCATGCTGACTGTGGTGGTATCCTGCTATGACTTCAGCATTGCATACTGACTGCGGTGGTATCCTGCTATGACTACAGCATTGCATGATGACTGCCGTTGTATCCTGCTATGACTTCAGCATTGCATGCTGACTGTGGTTGTATCCTGCTATGACTATAGCAGTGCATGCTGACTATGGTAATATCCTGCTATGACTACAGCATTGCATCCTGACTGGTGTTATCCTGCTATGACTACAGCATTGCATGCTGACTGGTGGTGTCCTGCTATGACTACAGCATTGCATCCTGACTGTGGTGGTATCCTGCTATGACTACAGCATTGCATACTGACAGTGGTGGTATCCTGCTATAACTACAGCATTGCATACTGACTGTGGTGGTCTCCTGCTATGACTACAGCATTGGATGCTGACTGGTGGTTTCCTGCTATGACTACAGTATTGCATGCTGACGGTGGTGGTATCCTGCTATGATTACAGCAGTGCATACTGACTGTGGTACCTGCTATGATTACACCAGTGCATACTGACTGTGGTGGGACCTGCTATGATGACAGCATTGCATACTGACTGTGGTGGTATCCTGCTATGACTACAGCATTGTATGCTGACTGTGGTGGTATCCTGCTATGACTACAGCATTGCTTGCTGACTGTGGTGGTATCCTGCTATGACTACAACATTGCATGCTGACTGTGGTGGTATCCTGCTATGACTATAGCATTGCATGCTGACTGTGGTTGTATCCTGCTATGACTATATGAGTGCATGCTGACTATGGTGGTATCCTGCTATGACTACAGCCTTGCATACTGACTGTGGTGGTATTCTGCTATGATTACAGCATTGCATACTGACTGTGGTGGTATCCGGCTATGACTACAGCATTGCATGCTGACTGGTGGTATCCTGCTATGACTACAGCATTGTGATGCTGACTGTGGTTGTATCCTGCTATGACTACAGCATTGCATGCTGACTGTGGTGGTATCGTGCTATGACTACAGCATTGCTTGCTGACTGGTGGTATCCTGCTATGACTACAGCATTGCATGCTCACTGTGGTGGTATCCTGCTATGACTACAGCATTGCATACTGACTGCAGTGGTATCCTTCTATAACTTCAGCATTGCATACTGACTGCGGTGGTATCCTGCTATGACTACAGCATTGCATGCTGACTGTAGTTGTATCCTGCTATGACTACAGCATTGCATGCTGACTGTGGTGGTAACCTGCTATGACTATAGCAGTGCATGCTGACTATGGTGGTATCCTGCTATGACTACAGCATTGTGATGCTGACTGTGGTGATATCCTGCTATGACTACAGCATTGCATGCTGACTGTGGTGGTATCCTGCTATGACTACAGCATTGCGTGCTGACTGTGGTGGTATCCTGCTATGACTACAGCATTGCATGCTGACTGTGGTCGTTTCCTGCTATGACTCAAGCATTGCATGCTGACTGTGGTGGTATCCTGCTATGACTACAGCATTGTATGCTGACTGTGGTGGTATCCTGCTATGACTACAGCATTGCATGCTGACTGTGGTAGTATCCTGCTATGACTACAGCATTGCATACTGCCGGTGGTGGTATCCTGCTATGACTACAGCATCGCATGCTGACTGTGGTGGTATCCTGCTATGACTACAGCATTGCATACTGACGGTAGTGGTATACTGCTATAACTACAGCATTGCATACTGACTGCGGTGGTATCCTGCTATGACTACAGCATTGCATGCTGACTGCCGTTGTATCCTGCTATGACTTCAGCATTGCATGCTGACTGTGGTTGTATCCTGCTATGACTATAGCAGTGCATGGGGACTATGGTGATATCCTGCTATGACTACAGCATTGCATACTGACTGTGGTGGTATCCTGCTATGATTACAGCATTGCATCCTGACTGTGGTGGTATCCTGCTTTGACTACAGCATTGCATGCTGACTGGTGGTGTCCTGCTATGACTACAGCATTGCATACTGACTGTGGTGGTATCCTGCTATGACTACATCATTGCATACTGACAGTGGTGGTATCCTGCTATGACTACAGCATTGCATACTGACTGCGGTGGTCTCCTGCTATGACTACAGCATTGCATGCTGACTGGTGGTTTCCTGCTATGACTACAGTATTGCATGCTGACGGTGGTGGTATCCTGCTATGATTACAGCAGTGCATACTTACTGTGGTACCTGCTATGATTACAGCAGTGCATACTGACTGGTGGTACCTGCTATGATTACAGCAGTGGAAACTGCTGTTGTGGTACCTGCTATGATTACAGCACTGCATATTGTCGTGGTACCTGCTATGATTACAGCAGTGCATACTGACTGTGGTGGGACCTGCTATGATGACAGCATTGCATACTGACTGTGGTGGTATCCTGCTATGACTACAGCATTGCATGCTGACTGTGGTTGTATCCTGCTTTGACTACAGCATTGCATGCTGACTGTGGTGGTATCCTGATATGACTACAGCATTGCATGCTGACTGTGGTGGTATCCTGCTATGACTACATCATTGCATACTGACTGCGGTGGTATCCTGCTATGACTACAGCATTGCATGATGACTGTGGCTGTATTCTGCTGTGACTAAAGCATTGCATGCTGACTGTGGTGGTATCCTGCTATGACTACAGCATTGCATGCTGACTGTGATGGTATCCTGCAATGACTACAGCATTGCATGCTGACTGTGGTGGTATCCTGCTATGACTACAGCATTGTGATGCTGACTGTGGTTGTATCCTGCTATGACTACAGCATTGCATGCTGACTGTGGTGGTATCGTGCTATGACTACAGCATTGTATGCTGACTGTGGTGGTATCCTGCTATGACTACAGCATTGCATGCTGACTGTGGTGGTATTCTGCTATGACTACAGCATTGCATACTGACTGCAGTGGTATCCTTCTATAACTTCAGCATTGCATACTGACTGCTGTGGTATCCTGCTATGACTACAGCATTGCATGCTGACTGTAGTTGTATCCTGCTATGACTACAGCATTGCATGCTGACTGTGGTGGTATCCTGCTATGACTATAGCAGTGCATGCTGACTATGGTGGTATCCTGCTATGACTACAGCATTGTGATACTGACTGTGGTGGTATCCTGCTATGACTACAGCATTGCATGCTGACTGTGGTGGTATCCTGCTATGACTACAGCATTGCGTGCTGACTGTGGTGGTATCCTGCTATGACTACAGCATTGCATGCTGACTGTGGTCGTTTCCTGCTATGACTCAAGCATTGCATGCTGACTGTGGTGGTATCCTGCTATGACTACAGCATTGTATGCTGACTGTGGTGGTATCCTGCTATGACTACAGCATTACATGCTGACTGTGGTGGTATCCTGCTATGACTACAGCATTGCATGCTGACTGTGGTGGTATCCTGCTATGACTACAGCATTGCATACTGACGGTGGTGGTATCCTGCTATGACTACAGCATTGCATGCTGACTGTGGTGGTATCCTGCTATGACTACAGCATTGCATACTGACGGTAGTGGTATCCTGCTATGACTACAGCATCGCATGCTGACTGTGGTGGTATCCTGCTATGACTACAGCATTGCATACTGACGGTAGTGGTATCCTGCTATGACTACAGCATTGCATACTGACTGTGGTGGTATCCTGCTATGACTAAAGCATTGTGATGCTGACTGTGGTTGTATCCTGCTATGACTACAGCATTGCATGCTGACTGTGGTGGTATTGTGCTATGACTACAGCATTGTATGCTGACTGTGGTGGTATCCTGCTATGACTACAGCATTGCATGCTGACTGTGGTGGTATCCTGCTATGACTACAGCATTGCATACTGACTGCAGTGGTATCCTTCTATAACTTCAGCATTGCATACTGACTGCTGTGGTATCCTGCTATGACTACAGCATTGCATGCTGACTGTAGTTGTATCCTGCTATGACTACAGAATTGCATGCTGACTGTGGTGGTATCCTGCTATGACTATAGCAGTGCATGCTGACTATCGTGGTATCCTGCTATGACTACAGCATTGTGATACTGACTGTGGTGGTATCCTGCTATGACTACAGCATTGCATGCTGACTGTGGTGGTATCCTGCTATGACTACAGCATTGCGTGCTGACTGTGGTGGTATCCTGCTATGACTACAGCATTGCATGCTGACTGTGGTCGTTTCCTGCTATGACTCAAGCATTGCATGCTGACTGTGGTGGTATCCTGCTATGACTACAGCATTGTATGCTGACTGTGGTGGTATCCTGCTATGACTACAGCATTACATGCTGACTGTGGTGGTATCCTGCTATGACTACAGCATTGCATGCTGACTGTGGTGGTATCCTGCTATGACTACAGCATTGCATACTGACGGTGGTGGTATCCTGCTATGACTACAGCATCGCATGCTGACTGTGGTGGTATCCTGCTATGACTACAGCATTGCATGCTGTCTGCCGTTGTATCCTGCTTTGACTTCAGCATTGCATGCTGACTGTGGTTGTATCCTGCAATGACTATAGCAGTGCATGCTGACTATGGTGATATCCTGCTATGACTACAGCATTGCATACTGACTGTGGTGGTATCCTGCTATGATTACAGCATTGCATCCTGACTGTGGTGGTATCCTGCTTTGACTACAGCATTGCATGCTGACTGGTGGTGTCCTGCTATGACTACAGCATTGCATACTGACTGTGGTGGTATCCTGCTATGACTACAGCATTGCATACTGACAGTGGTGGTATCCTGCTATGACTACAGCATTGCATACTGACTGCGGTGGTCTCCTGCTATGACTACAGCATTGCATGCTGACTGGTGGTTTCCTGCTATGACTACAGTATTGCATGCTGACGGTGGTGGTATGCTGCTATGATTACAGCAGTGCATACTTACTGTGGTACCTGCTATGATTACAGCAGTGCATACTGACTGGTGGTACCTGCTATGATTACAGCAGTGGAAACTGCTGTTGTGGTACCTGCTATGATTACAGCAGTGCATATTGTCGTGGTACCTGCTATGATTACAGCAGTGCATACTGACTGTGGTGGGACCTGCTATGATGACAGCATTGCATACTGACTGTGGTGGTATCCTGCTATGACTACAGCATTACATGCTGACTGTGGTTGTATCCTGCTTTGACTACAGCATTGCATGCTGACTGTGGTGGTATCCTGCTATGACTACAGCATTGCATGCTGACTGTGGTGGTATCCTGCTATGACTACAGCATTGCATACTGACTGTGGTGGTATCCTGCTATGACTGCAGCATTGCATGATGACTGTGGTTGTATCCTGCTATGACTACAGCATTGCATGCTGACTGTGGTTGTATCCTGCTATGACTATAGCAGTGCATGCTCACTGTGGTGGTATCCTGCTGTGACTACAGCATTGCATGCTGACTGTGGTGGTATCCTGCTATGACTACAGCATTGCATGCTGACTGTGGTAGTATCCTGCAATGACTACAGCATTGCATGCTGACTGTGGTGGTATCCTGCTATGACTACAGCATTGCTTGCTGACTGTGGTGGTATCCTGCTATGACTACAGCATTGCATGCTGACTGAGGTCATTTCCTGCTATGACTCAAGCATTGCATGCTGACTTTGGTGGTATCCTGCTATGACTACAGCATTGTATGCTGACTGTGGTGGTATCCTGCTTTGACTACAGCATTACATGCTGACTGTGGTGGTATCCTGCTATGACTACAGCATTGTATGCTGACTGTGGTGGTATCCTGCTATGACTACAGCATTGCATGCTGACTGTGGTGGTATCCTGCTATGACTTCAGCATTGCATACTGACTGCGGTGGTATCCTACTATGACTACAGCATTGCATGCTGACTGCCGTTGTATCCTGCTATGACTTCAGCATTGCATGCTGACTGTGGTTGTATCCTGCTATGACTATAGCAGTGCATGCTGACTATGGTAATATCCTGCTATGACTACAGCATTGCATCCTGACTGGTGTTATCCTGCTATGACTACAGCATTGCATGCTGACTGGTGGTGTCCTGCTATGACTACAGCATTGCATACTGACTGTGGTGGTATCCTGCTATGACTACAGCATTGCATACTGACAGTGGTGGTATCCTGCTATGACTACAGCATTGCATACTGACTGCGGTGGTCTCCTGCTATGACTACAGCATTGGATGCTGACTGGTGGTTTCCTGCTATGACTACAGTATTGCATGCTGACGGTGGTGGTATCCTGCTATGATTACAGCAGTGCATACTGACTGTGGTACCTGCTATGATTACAGCAGTGCATACTGACTGGTGGTGCCTGCTATGATTACAGCAGTGCATATTGTTGTGGTACCTGCTATGATTACACCAGTGCATACTGACTGTGGTGGGACCTGCTATGATGACAGCATTGCATACTGACTGTGGTGGTATCCTGCTAGGACTACAGCATTGCATTCTGACTGTGGTGGTATCCTGCTATGATTACAGCAGTGCATACTGACTGTGGTACCTGCTATGATTACATCAGTGCATAGTGACTGGTGGTACCTGCTATGATTACAGCAGTGCATATTGTTGTGGTACCTGCTATGATTACACCAGTGCATACTGACTGTGGTGGGACCTGCTATGATGAGAGCATTGCATACTGACTGTGGTGGTATCCTGCTATGACTACAGCATTGCATTCTGACTGTGGTGGTATCCTGCTATGACTACAGCATTGCTTGCTGACTGTGGTGGTATCCTGCTATGACTACAACATTGCATGCTGACTGTGGTGGTATTCTGCTATGACTACAGCATTGCATGCTGACTGTGGTTGTATCCTGCTATGACTATAGCAGTGCATGCTGACTATGGTGGTATCCTGCTATGACTACAGGATTGCATACTGACTGTGGTGGTATTCTGCTATGACTACAGCATTGCATACTGACTGTGGTGGTATCCGGCTATGACTACAGCATTGCATGCTGACTGGTCGTATCCTGCTATGACTACAGCATTGTGATGCTGACTGTGGTTGTATCCTGCTATGACTACAGCATTGCATGCTGACTGTGGTGGTATCGTGCTATGACTACAGCATTGCTTGCTGACTGGTGGTATCCTGCTATGACTACAGCATTGCATGCTGACTGTGGTGGTATCCTGCTATGACTACACCATTGCATGCTGACTGTGGTGGTATCCTGCTATGACTACAGCATTGCATACTGACTGTAGTGGTATCCTGCTATGACTACAGCATTGCATGCTGACTGTTGTGGTATCCTGCTATGACTACAGCATTGCATACTGACTGCAGTGGTATCCTGCTATGACTTCAGCATTGCATACTGACTGCGGTGGTATCCTGCTATGACTACACCATTGCATTGCTCGGGGCTGGTGCAGGAAGTGGAATCCCCGTCATGGTTGTTCAAGACCATTGTCATCGCCATCTCGTCGTCATCACCATGTCCTCATTGTCGTCTCCGTCTTCACCATCCCGGGGTGCGGACATTATTTCCCCCTCTATCAGCCCATGGGGGGCTTCCATTTTATGGGAGTCTGCGATTTTGCATTGATTTCCGCAAGCAGAACACATTTTCTGTGGCGGACGCATATCCACTCCCTTGGATGGATGACTCCTTGGATGCTTTGTTGTGTACACGGTTCTTTTTAACCCTCGATTTGTTGTCCGGGTTTTGGCACTTGCCTTTGGATGAAGAATCCAAGCCTAAAACCATGTGACTTTACCGAAAAAACTAAGAATATACCCCAAGGATTGTTCCAAGTTAATTGCCTCCCTATGGGGCTGCAATCGGCTTCTGCCACATTCCAGCAGCTTATGGAAATGGTCTTGGCAGGTCTTCAATGGGACTTGTGCCTCATTTACCTGGACGATGGCATTGTATTCGGGGACACATTTCAGGAGCATATTCTTGGTTCTTTTGGTAAAATCACGTAGATAGAAAAATATAAATAAGAAAATTTTAATACATTTTTTAAAAAAATAATAAAAATAATGATGAATTAAATATTATGAAAGCAAAAAAACACAATGAAAATAAAAAATAAAAATAGTAAAATAAAATTATAAATAAATTAAAAAGAATAAATACAAAAAACCTAAGACGTTTCGATCACAATACAAGTGTTCTTCATCAGGCGGAGAGAAAAGAGGCGGCAAGCCTCCAAATGTATAAGGGTTCCAAAGTGAGTGGGCGGGGGACGAGAGCTGCGCAAGCAACACGCTAATGCAGGAGCTTGTGCAGCGCAACCAGCATGGGCGGGGTAGCCAGTCAGCCAGCGGTAATGTAGGAGCAGACAATGGGGGGGAGGAAGGGGGCAGAGATAGGGGGAGAGGATGGTGGAGGGGGGGTCAGAAATAGGGGGGGAGCAGGGGGTAGAGATGGGGGGGGGGCATTTCAACTCGCTCCACACATCCACACTACTGACGGTAAAGGTTGACAAGAAAACACAAGTCATGACCCAAAGTGGTTGATGACATCTTTCCAATGATTGCTGGGTTTAAAACCGTCGTCTCGGTTGAAATTGTGACTGTGTCTGTATATATGGATGGCTTCGTGAACGAATCTTTGTTGATAGTCAGTCGGCTTGGAAAGTACCATTGTCTTAGAGAAATCAATTTCATGTGAGCCAGCTGCATTAAAGTAATGATCAGCCACGACAGAAGTATTGGTCCTGTCGTGTTTGAGATCTGCCTTATGTTCAAGAACACGGTCAGAGACATGTTGCTTAGTTTCCCCAATGTAACTGCTGCTACAAATACAGCTTAGTTTGTAGACGTCGGGATATTGCATGTCAGGAATTTTGTCCTTCACAGATGGGATCAGGTCACAAATTTTATGCACTGTGTTAAATCGAACCTGGATCTTGTGTTTGTTCATTATTTTGGAAATATTTTTGGTTACCCCTGCTATGTATGGCAAGGTGATGGTTTTGATTGGATCCTCAGATGGCTCCTTCACGGTTGGGGTGATGGCTTTGTGGATAGTGTAGTCAGAATATCCATTCGCCTTGAGAGCTTGGTGTACGTGCTTGAGTTCACTGGTCAGGTGTTCATGGTCGGGGATACATTGAGCTCTATGGTGTAGCGTTTTGATGAGGGCATTTTTCTGGGATGGATGGTGGTGGGAATCAGGTTTACTTTCGTGTAGACAGAGTGGCTCATTGAGCCATCTGGTCTCATGCCATCTTTTTCTATCTCCATAGTGAATTTGTTTGCTGGGTGTATGGAATTGATGTGGTTGAGGAATTATTTCAGAGCTGGTCGGCCATGTGGCCAGATGACAAACGTGTCATCCACGTACGTCTTCCACAAAGACGGGCGTAGAGTGGATGCCTGGATGGCGTCCGTCTAAAATTTTTCCATTCAAATGTTGGCCACAACCGGAGATGAGGGAGAACCCATTGGGGTGCCTTCAGTTTGTTTGTAGAATGGTCCATTCCAAGTGAAGACTGTATTGGTGAGGCAGTGTCTCATCAGGGCTGTTACATCAGCATTCAGTCCTTGTTGGACCAAATCTTCAATTATTGCAATGGTATCGGGCACAGGAACTTTGGTGAACAAAGAAACTACATTGAAACTAACGAGCAAATCACCTGGGGACAGTGAAACCAGGTGAGCTGAGTTAAGAATAGAAGAGGTGGTCTTGCCAGTGAATGGTGCAAGGTCTCCGACAGATATCGGGCCAGTTTGTAGGTGCGTGAGTCAATGGTGGAGACGATGAGACGAAGGGGTATACCTTCTTCATGGATTTTTAGTAAGCCATATTTTAATTTGTAATTTACATTTAATTTTACAATTTTAACTTTTTATTTTTATTGTTTTTTTCTTTCTTTTATTATTATTATTTTTTTTTTTTTTATTTCTTTTTGTTTCTATATACGTGATTTTACCGAAAGAACCAAGAATATGAATTCCTGCAGTCACGAACGTTTTAAGTCAAAGTTTCAGGAGCATTTATAAGCATCTGCGGTTCGTGTTTGTCTCAGAGTCCGTAAAACTTTGCTAATGCTGAAGCGTGACTTCTATTGGCCCGGTATGATGGATCATGTATACTACATGGTGAAATGTTGTACTGACTGCACACGCCACAAGCCACTATCACAAATATCACGGTGTCTCAAATTAACGAGCTAGTCAAATTAGATGTTCTCGGGCCATTCCCACTACTCAGAGGGGAAAACATTTCTCCTGGTCGGGGTGGAATATCTTTCCCGGTGGCCGATGGCATGGCCTCTGCCAGACCAGTCGGCCACATCCATTGCGGACAAATTTCTGCACGTCTACGTAATGGATAAAGGAGCTCCTGAACAACTTATTACAGATCAGGGGTGGAATTTTTCTTCTAAATTGTTATGGGAGGTGTGTGACTCGCTGGGTACAAGAAAAATTAGAACTTCGCTCTACCATCCTCAGACGGATGGGATGGTGGAACGCTTGCACAGGACTCTTATGTCCATGTTGTGCCAAAGAGTTAATGAGGTGCAGTTGGACTGGAATTTGCACATCCCCGGTGTCCTGGCTGCATATAGATTGGCCCATCATGCTTTAACAGGATTCTCCCCGTTTAATATCATGTACAGGAGGGAGAGTGATCCCCCCATGGAAGCACAGTTGGGCATGGACTTGGGTAAAAAGAGGGCCGTCATGCCCATGCCCATGCAGGTCATGCTTAGGCGTTTGAAGGAGGCGCGGGAGGCGTCTCAGGAAAATTCGGCCAAACGGCAGCATGCAAATGAGAAGCTCGTGGGGCAACGGGAGTCCGGGGCCCCATGGACAACTGGGGACAAGGCGTCGTTGCATTGTCCCCAGGTGTCCCTGGGTATGTCCCCTAAATTATACTGGCCGTTGCAGGGCCCTGTTGAGGTGATCAAGGTCAAGAGGCCGCAGTTTGTGTATATACAGGTCGGTCGCCATCGCTATTTTGTGCACCCGTCACGGTTAAAACCCTATGTTCCACCCTATTAGATAGTTCATCTCCATCTCCAGAGCGGCGGGCGTCGGATGTGTCCGACGAGTCGGGGCGACTGAGCCCAGAAGCTGAAGTCCAGGGATCCCCCGGCAGCGCTTCCGTGTGAAGGACCGTGCATGGAAGCCCAGTTGCCATCTTCTTCTCCCAGGGAGGAGCCGCACCCTTTAGGCCATTTGTGATGTTCCGGTGGTTCCCAGCGCGCAAGTTCCTGCTCGTGGTGGGGGACTGGCGTCGAGGACTCGCTCCAAGAGTGCTTCGTTTGCGCTGAACAGCTCCCTTCCCATCATGACAATTGTGTTCCGACGTCATCCGGCTGGTGGCCACCACCGCAAGCCAGACTGCAGCTTCCGTTTGATCTGGGATCCACCCTAATGCTCGTGACTGCGGCGTGCCTGCGGACGTCATGAATTGTTGCACTTCCCTCACGGTTCTGGTTAAATAATTACGGGGTCTTGTTGCTGATGTCCGCTAACCCCTGTTAAAGTAATTATGTTAGCCGAGACAGCTGTTTTTTTTTTTTCATGGGGGAGGGGTGATGTAGGGGTATAGCTCTGGCTGCTGGTGGCCACCCGCGTGCGCGGGCGAAACAACCACTGGTTCCCGCGTGGGCGCGGCGGTGGAAGGCGACCCATCCGCCTGCAGCCCCTGCGCTGCGGATCCTCCGGCGGGTGCAGCCAGCCCAATTTGGATGACCAGCTGTGCAGCAGAGGAGAACAGTTGTCCGAGGCACCCGGTGAGTTCGCGTGATCCCTCGTCGGCCGCTGCCTCAGGACACATGGCCGGGTTCCCGGATTCCGGGGCTGTTAAGGGGATAACGTTTCTGTTATCATCGTCCTCTGAGGACACTACACGTGGGTTCTTCCACGTCGCTGCTTTCAATATCAATATTTTTTTTCTTTCCGTTTCTAGCACCAAATGTAGTGACTCAATTCGGAGACAGTAAGACTTTGAGGCACTTATTTTATTTCAAAAGGACCTTCAGGATGACACACACCTGACGTGGGTGAACACTATTATTATTAAGTCTGTCTATTGTCAGCAACCACTACTCAGTTAGAACTGTTGGTAGGCTGTCTGACTAGCCGCGCCCCATGATGGTGAAGATGGAGACGACGACGAGGAGATGGTGATGACGACGAGATGGTGACGACGATGTACTTGAGAAGCACGATGGGGATCCCACTTCCAGCAACAGCCCCGAGGTCCAGCTGAGAGAATGACGATGTGCTCTATCTTTTTGAATTGAGAAAGCTCAAAGTGCTCATCCTTACCGATGTTGCTAGTAGGTGACTTAGCGTTTTTAAGGATTGCAGCGATTTCCGATCTTGCCACGTCTGCAGTAATATGTCCCAAACCCTTAAGGTCTCCTTAGACCTGGGCAATGATATCATCAACTGGGATGTGTTTAGGGGTGACTGCAAAATTCAACCCTTTGGCTAGAACCGATTTTAGGCTGTCGGAAATTGGACTGTTACTCTGAATGATAACAATCGTGTCAACCTCTAACTTTGTTGTAGCTGATGTTTTCACGGAAAAATTTGTTACAGATGCCATACAGGCATGCACTGTATGTCCGTCCTTGTGGAAGAGGTACGCAGATGACACGTTCGTCATCTGGCCATGTGACCGACCAGCTCTGAACCAGTTCCTCAACCAATTCCATACACCCAGCCATCAAATTCACCATGGAGGTGGAAAAGGATGGCAAGTTACCATTCTTGGATGTTTTAATCGAAAAGAGACCAGATGACTCAATGGGACACTGTCTACAGGAAAGCCACCCATATGAATGCCTACCTAAAACCTGACTCCCACCACCATCCATCCCAGAAGAATTCCCTCATCAAAACTCTACACCATAGAGCTCGATGTATTTCCGACCATCATCTCCTAGCCAGTGAACTGGAACACGTACACCAAGCTCTCAAGATGAATGGATATTCAGACTACACAATGCTTAAAGCTATCACCCCAACCGCTGAGAAAGAACCATCTGAGGACCCAATCAATACCGTCACCTTGCCATACATAGCAGGGGTCACCAAAAATATTTCCAAAATCATTCATAATCTGCGAAGGATGTGATCTCTGACATGCAATACCCCGGCGTCTACAAACTAAGCTGTGTCTGTGGCAGTAGTTACATTGGGGAAACTAAGCGACATGTCTCGGACCGTGTTCGGGAACATAAGGCAGATCTGAAACATGGTAGGACCAATACCTCGGCTGTGGCTGATCACTGTTTAAATGCGATGAGCTCACACGAAATTGATTTATCCAAAACGAAAGTACTTTGCAAACCCACCGGCTATCACCAAAGATTCGTTCATGAAGCCATCCAGATATATAGACACAGACACAATTTCAACCGAGAATATGGGTACAAACTGAGCAATCATTTGAAGGACGTTATTAACCAGTTCAAGTCATAACTGGCTGTGATGTTTCCATCCTACCTTCCGATGTTAGTTGTTATTTTCGACTTTCTGATTTTACATTAATAGGTTAAATGTCTCACACTAACACAGCCACCATCGCTCACGTCCTCGACATCGCGGCGGCTTTGCAATCTTACATTAACATGCTAATCTCTCACATTACAATAGCCACCTCTGTGCCCTCGACGTGGAAGTCGCCCTCCCATCTTACATTAACATGCAAATTTCTCATTTAACATCACTAGCCCCGCCCACTTTGTTTATGACCCTTGGGCTACACCCATTTCAAACCTATAAAAAGTCTGCCTCAGCAGCTTTCCCCCTCCTTTTTCCTCCTGATGACGATTGCTTATGTTGCGATCGAAACGTCATAGTTTTTTGTTTTATAATTTTGTTCTGCGTGACTTTACCAAAAGATACTCTTTGGTTCTTTCGAAAAGGAACGTAGGTATAAAAATAAAAAAATAAAAATTATATATCACGACGTTTCGATTGCAACACAATCGGTCATTCTCAGACAGAAAAAAATAATCCAGCAATGGAACTGAAGAACCACCGGGCCATACCTACGTAACTTTTACCGAAATAACCAAAAAGTATGGATTCCTGCAGTCACGAAAGCTTTAAGCCATGGTTTATGCTCCTTAATAAATGAAGACACCAAAACGTCTTGACCGCTTACGACGTATGGTGCCTCGTCAGCAGCATCGGGCTCCCTTGAATCAGTGTTGGTGAACTGCCGATATTACACAGACTCTCGTCTTGAAATGGGGGATGAGTTGAGAAAATCTAGAAATCCACGTGGAGGACAAATAGAGTGGACTTTGAACGTTGGAATGTAAGCTCGTGGATTATTGCATTGCGCGGGTGCATGGGGATATTGCGGGGACAGTGGCTTCCACACAGAACTTCGATGTGGGGTCTATCTCCGTTAGATTATTGGGCAAGTTGTAACACAGGGGCGCGTTGAATATGGAAGACTACATACTCTAATCTCCGCTAACAGATTATATCCTCATGTTTGCGTCAGGATAAACAATTCATACATTACAGCCTATGGTGCTACACATTTCAGGTTGCGGTAGTGCTATGGTTAACGTGCTGTGATACAAACCCGGCAATCCAGGTTCGATTCCCGTTCACGGTCAACACCTGCGATGGTTATCTGAACCGGTCCCAGGCCTCCCCTTGGTCGACTTAGCCTTAAATGAGTACCTAGTGCGGTTTGTAGTAAGCTTCGCCACTGAGGAGACAAAGGCGGCTGGGAATGGTGCTGTTAAGGCTTCAGCGGGGATCTTTGTCTTTGTTTGCTACACAGCATAGGTCGGCCTCTGTAGAGGAGGCAGAGGAGCAGGCTCGTGAAGGACGCTACTGGGCAGTGCCAGGGTAGGTGCACTGTGAGTCTATTGGGCAGTTGGAGGCCGTCACCCTCTAACAACAGCAGAGGTTGGAGGAGCAACGCTCAGAACTAGCATCATCAGGCGGCAGCAAGCATTGTGTATAAATTCACCTGTTTTGGTCTTAAGGAAAATCGTGCAAAATATAGAAAAGGTAAGAAAGTCACAAAACATAAATACATAACCAAACAAATTATGAAGTCCAAATTTGCAACACTGAATGCATTCTTGGGGCAAGGCAGCAAAACAAAAAACAATAGTCCCAGATTTCGATTTAAAGCTTTCATGACTGCAATGATTCATCTTCTTTGGTTCTTTCGGTAAAGTCACGTAGAATGAGAATAAAATAATAAATTGATAAAATAAAATGACGCAATAATATTCTCATCAGAAGGCCGATGTGTTGTGGCCGAAACGTCGTGAGAATATTATTGTGTTATTTTATTTTTCGATTTAAAGCTTTCGTGACTGCAATGATTCATCTTCTTTGGTTCTTTCGGTAAAGTCACGTAGAATGAGAATAAAATAATAAATTGATAAAATAAAATAACACAATAATATTCTCACGACGTTTCGGCCACAACACAAGCGGCCTTCATCAGGTGAAGGGAGCGAGACTGTCTGGTAGGACAGCGCTGGAGTGAGAGAGCCACGTTCAGATCACGGCTTTTAAGCTGTGTGAGAGGAACAAAGAGCCCTCAAATTTCCGTACCACGGATAGCTACGGGCCCCGTTCAGACGGACGAGTTCGTCCATGGTCGGAACAGAGGAGGGGGAGAGAGACAGCTGCGAAGCCCTAGTATACTCCATGTTGTAAACCATACCATTAACCGTGGTGTGAGAGGTATTAAGAGGCAATGCTGGCGAAAGAGCTGCGGTCTGAAGGTCATCGTAAAATTACAATTAATTAAGAACAGAAATGATTTAACACATCTTTCCAGTGGGTACTAAGCCTGAATCCATCTTCTCGGTTGAAATTGTCTCTGTGCTTGTATATGTGAATGGCCTCATGAACGAATCTCTCATGGTAGCCAGTTGGTTTGCAAAGAACCTCCGTCTTGGAGAAGTCAATGTCATGTGAGCCCACTGAATTGTAACAGTGATCTGCCACGGCAGAGGAGTTCGTCTTACCGTGTTTCAAGTCTGCTTTATGTTCGCGGATGCGGTCCGAGATATGTCTTTTGGTTTCTCCAATGTAGCTACTACCACAGAGGCACTTTAGTTTGTAAACGCCCGGGTACTGTATGTCTGGAAGAGCATCTTTTACAGATGGAACTAAATCACGGATTTTGTGTACTGTGTTGAATCGGACCTGGATCTTGTGTTTATTCAGGATTTTGGAGATCTTTTTAGTGACCCCTGCAATGTAGGGTAAGGTGATGGTTTTGAGTGGCTCCACAAGAGGATCCTTCTTCATGACTGGAGTGATGGCTTTGCGGATTGTGTAGTCGGAGTAGCCATTAGCCCTGAGAGCCTGGTGTACGTGCTTGAGTTCACTGGTAATGTGTTCCTGGTCGGAAATGCATTGGACTCTATGGTATAGAGTCTTGATGAGGCAGTTCTTCTGGGATGGATGGTGGTGGGAATCTGGTTTCAAGTAAGCATCTGTATGGGTAGCTTTCCTGTAGACAGAGTGGCTCATTGAACCATCATGTCTCCTTTTAATTAAGACATCCAGAAAGGGTAGTTTGCCATCTTTTTTATCAATTTATTATTTTATTCTCATTCTACGTGACTTTACCGAAAGAACCAAAGAAGAATAGTCCCAGACTTCACCAAAACAACAACACACTGCACATGAACATTGAACTATCGATGCATGAGGGGCAAGGATCAAGGATACAAATCACATCTGCAATTTCTTTTGTGTCCAGCAACTCCGATTATAACGTTTGGTTCCGTACTATGCAAAATTAGTTAAATGTACAACAGTTATAGTCTGCAACGTCAAAGGCTTGGTCACCTATTCATATTTTTGTTTGAGGAAGAGTTAAATGGAAATTTGATGCACGTCTTATGTTTCTTGGGTTAATGAATTAGCTAAGTGCAACACAGATTTGCCAATACGGGTTTTATGAATGACCAGGGCCCACTTTAGATGTCTTCTTGCATCAAGGCGATGTGAGACTGGATTGTAAGATGTTTAAGTCGAGGGAACACCTAGCCTGGCATGCAATCGGTGTGTTTGGTAGCTGCACGACTATCTGATGAGCTCTCGGGTTGGAAAACGCGTGGCGCATCGTGCCAATGCGCGACGTTTCGCCTGCCCAGTTCCTCAGGAAGCTCGCTCGCTCCAGGCACGTGGGGCGCAACATTCATGCGGTACAACAAATAAAAGATCCCCCGCGTAGGCTTAACAGACCGTTGGGGCAAGTGCTGTTACGGAGCACCGCCTATGAAGGCCAGCACGGCACGTGGGGTTGGGTGGCCAGCTCCACCCCCGGCCGCCTTTGTCTCTCCCGAGTGGCGATGTTTACACATCGCACCAGGTACTCATTTGAGGCTGAGTCGACCTAGAAGAGGCCCAGGACCGGTTCACATAATCGAACTCGGGTCGCCAGGATCTTAGCGCAAAATACACTATTTTCAAATGAATATGAGTTTTAGTCCATGTTAATTTATGGCCATATGTATGCCTATATATATTGATAAATATTAATAATGTTGTTCATTTACAGAGATGCAGAGTTAAATTGAGACTATATGGATGAATAAAACAAGATACAGAGAAGTCAGCAAAGTGACATTCTATCAGCAATGCCATCCATTCAGAGCATCGGCTCGATAACCGATGTGCCACCACTCCCCACACGCGGTACAACGCACACCTGTGAACATCGATCGGAGAATTCGTAGCCTCTTTGTAGATGCCATTCCGGATAAAGCCCTCTCTCCATGAGTGTTACTGTGTTCTTTACTTTGCCACGGTTCGGTAAAGGGGTCGGTGCCTCAGGGACCGGCCGTTCAAGTACTCACTACTGACGTTAGCATTGCGCTCTCTTGCTCGTCACTAAGCGAGCATTGGATCCAGCAGCGGATTGACGAGATTGCCGGTGCGCCTCTCATTGCTGCCTCGGGTGTAACTGCTGCTGCATTCCCCATCCCAGTAAAAAGTCATTATCTTTGTTCAATCTATAACTATAGACTTAAAAGTTACAATGTAAATTCTAGATTTAAAGCTTTCGTGACTGCTAGGATCCATACTCTTTGGTTCTATTGGGTAAAGTCACGTAGGTGAAAATAAAATAACAAAAAATCACGACGTTTCGGCCACGACACAAGCGGCCTTCATCAGGTGAAGGGACGAGACTGTCTGGAGGACAGCGCTGGAGTGGAAGAAGCCACGCTTAGATCGCGATATTTAAGCTGTGTGAGAAGAAAAAAGGCCAAGTGCCTTGACAAAGGAATTGGCATATAATTTAGCATTGAAATGGCTCATTGAAATAGCTAAGTTAAAGTATACACATCCGCAGAGGTACCCCTTGACAAAGGAATTAGCATCGAATTTAGCATTGAAATGGCTGAGTGATTAGCTTGTAACTGGTCACAGAAATAGCTACGTTAAAGTTAGAGCATATACGTTCACCGAGGCACCTAGTACTCATCAAACAGGAGAATTTAGCGAAACACAACCACGCTCAGACATCGGACCTGTGTGCGAGCAAACAAGGTGTTCTGACAAAGAAATTAGCATAAAAATTAGCATTTGATTGTCGGATTTTAGGAAAGAGGTGGTGTGGGGGGGGGGGGGGGGGGGGGGGGAGGGGGGGGGGGGGGGGAGGGGGTGCCGCAAGCGTTCAGTGGCCCTCTCCTCAGTCGCTCGTCGACAGCACGTTCGCGGGGAAGCTGTGTGGCAAATCATTCGTAAACGACCTGGTTCTGGCTCGGGGTTTCGTAAGTAGCAGAGCAGCTTTCTCGCTGCGATCTACTGAAAGTCAGCCCTCGAGACAAGGCTTTGTCCTGGCGCCACCCATGGGCACCGCGGCTCCTAAAAGAACCCATACGCACTCATGTGACAATTATTCTTCGTCCTAAAAGAGCACGCCGACATCCCCGTGGGATACTGGAGGTCTCGGCGGACTTTGCTCGGTCGGAAAAAAACGGTTAGGGGAGCCGCCTGGCCATGCTCTGGGTGTCTGTCAAAGTGCAATTTTTCACCTGCAAATTCCTATGTCGGGGGTAGCAACGCGAAAATGACCCGTTTTCCCATTCAGAATCAGAATCAGAAAGGGTTTTATTCGCCATGAAAGTTTACACCGACACGGAATTTACTTTGGCGGGATGGTGCATACATTGAACATATAGGAATCTAAAATCTTAAATAAGTTTTAAACAAGTCTTATTCTATAATAATAAGGCTTATAAGTCTAACTAACACCAAGGGGCTGAAGTATATAAAATTTAATAAATATCGAATATAAAATAGGTTTAAGATATAATTTTAAAATAAAAAATACAAATAGGTTAGCATAGTTAATATCGGCAAGGTGTCATTATGTAGATAAAATGTTAACAGGCCAGCAGCAGATGGGAAGAAACTGTCTTTATGGCGTGAGGTTTTGGTCCTGATGGACCGAAGCCTTCTGCCGGAGGGGAGTAGCTGAAACAAAGAGTGTCCAGGGTGGGAGGAATCGGCCACAATCTTCCTCGCTCGCCTCATGGTCCTTGTCGTGTGCAGGTCCTCGAGGGTTGGTAGATTGCAGGCAATTACCTTCTCAGCAGTGTGGATGATACGCTGCAGTCTGCTCTTGTCCTTGGCAGTTGCAGTAGCGTACCAGCCGGTTATGGAGGAGGTGAGGATGGATTCAATGATCGCTGTATAGATTTACACCATCATTGTCTTTGGCAGGTTGAATTTCTTCAGCTGCCGTAGAAAGTACATCCTCTGTGGAGCTCTCTTGGTGAGGGAGCTGATGTTCAGTTCCCACTTGAGGTCCCGGGAGAGAATAGTGCCCAGGAAGCGGAAGGACTCTACAATTTTGACTGGGGAGTCTAACAGGGTGATGGGGGTGAGTGGGGCTGTATTCTTCCTGAAGTCCACAACCATCTCAACTGTATTTAGAGCATTTAGCTCTAAGTTGTTCTGGCTACACCAGGTCACCAGGTTGTCAGCTTCCCACCTATAGTCAGACTCATCCCCACCAGAGATCAGCCCAATGAGGGTGGTGTCGTCCGACAAACTTCAAGAGTTTGACGGACAGATGATTGGAGGTGCAGCTGTTGGTATACAGGGAGAAGAGCAGTGGGGAAAGGACGCAGCCCTGAGGAGTTCCGGTGATGATGGACCTGGAGTCAGAGACTTCTGTTCCCAGCTTAACGCACTGCTTCCTGTCAGACAGGAAGTCTGTGATCCACCTGCAGGTGGAGTAGGGCACGTTCAGCTGGAAGAGCTTGTCCTGAAGACGGGCAGGGATGATGGTGTTGAAGGCAGAGCTGAAGTCCACAAACAGGATCCTGGCGTAGGATGCTGCGGCGTCCAGATGCCCCCCTCTCTCTCCCCCCGGCCTCCCCTCTCTCTCTCCCCGGCCTCCCTCTCTCTCCCGCCGGCCTCCCTCTCTCTGCCCCCGGCCCCCCTCTCTCTGCCCCCGGCCCACCTCTCTCTGCCCCCGGCCCCCCTCTCTCTCCCCCCGGCCCCCCTCTCTATCCCCCCGACCCCCCTCTCTCTGCGCCCGGCCCCCTCTTTCTCCCCCCGGCCCACCTCTCTATCCCCCCGGCCCCCCTCTCTCCCCCTGGCCCCCCTCTCTCTCCCCCCGGCCCCCCTCTCTCTCCCCCCGGCCCCCCTCTCTCTCCCCCCGCACCCCTCTCTCTGCCCCCGGCCCCCCTCTCTCTGCCCCCGGCCCCGCTCTCTCTGCCCCCGGCCCCCCTCTCTCTCCCCCCGGCCCCCCTCTCTCTGCCCCCGGCCCCCCTCTCTCTCCCCCCGGCCCCCCTCTCTCGCCCCCCGGCCCCCCTCTCTCTCCACCCGGCCCCCTCTCTCTCCCCCCGGCCACCCTCTCTCACCCCCCGGCCCCCCTCTCTCGCCACCCGGCCCCCCTCTCTCTCCCCTCGGCCCCCATCTCTCTCCCCCCGGCCCCCGTCTCTCTCCCCCCGGCCCCCTCTCTCTCCCCCCGGCCTCCCTCTCTCTCCCCTCGGCCTCCCTCTCTCTCGCGCCGGCCCCCCTCTCTCTCGCCCCGGCCCCCCTCTCTCTCCCCGCGGCCCCCCTCTCTCTCCCCCCGGCCCCCATCTCTCTCCCCCCGGCCCCCCTCTCTCTCCCCCCGGCCCCCCTCTCTCTCTCCCCAGCCGCCCTCTCTCTCCCCCCGGCCCCCCTCTCTCTCCCCCCGGCCCCCTCTCTCTCCTCCCGGCCCCCCTCTCTCTCCCCCCGGCCCCCTCTCTCTCCCCCCGGCCCCCCTCTCTCGCCCCCCGGCCCCCCTCTCTCGCCCCCTGGCCCCCCTCTCTCGCCCCCCGGCCCCCCTCTCTCGCCCCCCGGCCCCCCTCTCTCGCACCCCGGCCCCCTTCTCTCAACCACCGGCCCCCCTCTCTCGCCCTCCGGCCTCCTCTCTCGCCCCCCGGCCCCCCTCTCTCGAACCCCGGCCCCCCTCTCTCGCCCTCCCCGGCCCCCCTCTCTCACCCACCGGCCCCCTCTCTCGCCCCCCGGCCCCCCTCTCTCTCCCCCCGGCCCCCCTCTTTCTCCCCCCAGCCCCCCTCTCTCGCCCCCCGGCCCCCCTCTCTCTCCCCCCGGCCCCCCTCTCTCTCCCCCCGGCCCCCCTTTCTCTCCCCCCGGCCCCCTCTCTCCTTCCCCTGGCCCCCCTCTCTCTCGCCCCGGCCCCCCTCTATCTCCCCCCGGCCCCCCTCTCTCTCCCCGCGGCCCCCCTCTCTCTTCCCCCGGCCCCCCTCTCTCTGCCCCCGCCCCCCTCTCTCTGCCCCCGGCCCCCCTCTCTCTGCCCCCGGCCCCCCTCTCTCTTCCCCCGGCCCCCCTCTCTCTCCCCCCGGCCCCCCTCTCTCTCCCCCCGGCCCCCTCTCTCTGCCCCGGCCCCCCTCTCTCTCCCCCCGGCCCCCCTCTCTCTCCCCCCGTCCTCCCTCTCTCTCCCCCCGGCCCCCTTCTCTCTCCCCCGGCCCCCCTCTCTCTGCCCCCGGCCCCCCTCTCTCTGCCCCCGCCCCCCCCTCTCTCTCCCCCCGGCCCCCCTCTCTCTCCCCCCGGCCCCCCTCTCTCTCCCGCCAAACCCCCTCTCTCTCCCCCCGGCCCCCCTCTCTCTCCCCCCGGCCCCCCTCTCTCTCCCCCCGGCCCGCCTCTCTCTCCCCCCGGCCCCCCTCTCTCTCCCCCCGGCCCCCCTCTCTCTCCCGCCGGCCCCCCTCTCTCTCCCGACTCCCTCTCTCTCCCCCCGGCCCTCCTGTCTCTCCCCCCGGCCCACCTCTCTCTCCCCCCGGCCCCCCTCTCTCTCCCCTCGGCCCCCCTCTCTCTGCCCCCGGCACCCCTCTCTATCCCCCCGGCCCCCCTCTCTCTCCCCCCGGCCCCCCCCTCTCTCTCCCCCCGGCCCGCCTCTCTCTTCCCCCGGCTCCCCTCTCTCTCGCCCCGGCCCCCCTCTCTCTGCCCCCGGCCCCCCTCTCTATCCCCCCCGGCCCCCCTCTCTCTCCCCCCAGCCCCCCTCTCTCTCCCCCCGGCCCACCTCTCTGTCCCCCCGGCCCCCCTCTCTCTGTCCCCGGCCCCCCTCTCTCTCCCCCCGGCCCCCCTCTCCCTCCCCCCGGCCCCCCTCTCTCTCAACCCGGCCCCCCTCTCTTTCCCACGGCCCCCCTCTCTCTCCCCCCGGCCCCCCTCTCTCTCCCCCCGGCCCCCCTCTCTCTCCCCCCGGCCCCCCTCTCTCTCCCCCCGGCCCGCCTCTCTCTCCCCCCGGGCCCCCTCTCTCTCCCCCCGGCCCCCCTCTCTCTCCCGCCGGCCCCCCTCTCTCTCCCCCCGCCCCCCCTCTCTCTCCCGCCGGCCCCCCTCTCACTCCCCCTGGCCCTCCTCTCTCTCCCCCCGGCCCCCCTCTCTCTCCCCCCGGCCCCCCTCTCTCTCCCCCGGCCCCCCTCTCTCTGCCCCTGGCCCACCTCTCTATCACCCCGGCCCCCCTCTCTCTCCCCCCGGACCCCCTCTCTCTCCCCCCGGCCCGCCTCTCTCTCCCCCCGGCCCCCCTCTCTCTCCCCCCGGCCCCCCTCTCTCTCCCCCCGGCCCCCCTCTCTCTTTCCCCGGCCCCCCTCTCTATCCCCCCCGGCCCCCCTCTCTCTCCCCCGGCCCCCCTCTCTCTCCCCCTGGCCCGCCACTCTGTCCCCCCGGCCCCCCTCTCTCTGCCCCCGGCCCCCCTCTCTCTCTCCCCGGCCCCCCTCTCTTTCCCACCTCCCCCCTCTCTCTCCCCCCGGCCCCCCTCTCTCTCCCCACGGCCTCCCTCTCTCTCCCCACGGCCCCCCTCTCTCTCCCCACGGCCCCCCTCTCTCTCCCCACGGCCCCCCTCTCTCTCCCCCCGGCCCCCCTCTCTCTCCCCCCTGCCCCCCTCTCTCTGCCCCCTCTCTCTACCCCCGGCCCCTCTCTCTCTCCCCCCGGCCCCCCTCTCTCTCACCCCGGCCCCCCTCTCTCTCCCGCCGGCCCCCCTCTCTCTCCCACCGGCCCCCCTCTCTCTCCCCCCGGCCCCCCTCTCTCTCCCCCCGGCCCCCCTCTCTCTCCCCCCGCCCCCCTCTCTCTCCCCCCGGCCCCCCTCTCTCTCCCCCCGGCCCCCATCTCTCTCCCCACGGCCCCCCTCTCTCTCCCCCGGCCCGCCTCTCTGTCCCCCCGGCCCCCCTCTCTCTCCCCCCGGCCCCCCTCTCTCTCCCCCCGGCACCCCTCTCTCTCCCCCCGGCCCCCCTCTCTCTCCCCCCGGCCCCCCTCTCTCTCCCCCCGGCCCCCGTCTCTCTCCCCACGGCCCCCCTCTCTCTCCCCACGGCCCCCCTCTCTCTCCCCACGGCCCCCCTCTCTCTCCCCCCGGCCCCCCTCTCTCTCCCCATTGCCCCACTCTCTCTGCCCCCTCTCTCTGCCCCCGGCCCCTCTCTCTCTCCCCCCGGCCCCCCTCTCTCTCCCCCCGGCCCCCCTCTCTCTCCCGCCGGCCCCCCTCTCTCTCCCACCGGCCCCCCTCTCTCTCCCCCCGGCCCCCCTCTCTCTCCCCCCGGCCCCCCTCTCTCTCCCCCCGGCGCCCCTCTCTCTCCCCCCGGCCCCCCTCTCTCTCCCCCCGGCCCCCCTCTCTCTCCCCCCGGCCCCCCTCTCTCTCCCCCCGGCCCGCCTCTCTCTCCCCCCGGCCCCCCTCTCTCTCCCCCCGGCCCCCCTCTCTCTCCCGCCGGCCCCCCTCTCTCTCCCCCCGGCCCCCCTCTCTCTCCCGCCGGCCCCCCTCTCACTCCCCCTGGCCCTCCTCTCTCTCCCCCCGGCCCCCCTCTCTCTCCCCCCGGCCCCCCTCTCTCTCCCCCCGGCCCCCCTCTCTCTGCCCCCGGCCCCCCTCTCTATCACCCCGGCCCCCCTCTCTCTCCCCCCGGCCCCCCTCTCTCTCCCCCCGGCCCGCCTCTCTCTCCCCCCGGCTCCCCTCTCTCTCCCCCGGCCCCCTCTCTCTCCCCCCGGCCCCCCTCTCTCTGCCCCCGGCCCCCCTCTCTATCCCCCCCGGCCCCCCTCTCTCTCCCCCCGGCCACCCTCTCTCTCCCTCTGGCCCGCCACTCTGTCCCCCCGGCCCCCCTCTCTCTGCCCCCGGCCCCCCTCTCTCTCCCCCCGGCCCCCCTCTCTCTCCCACCGGCCCCCCTCTCTCTCTCCCCCCGGCCCCCCTCTCTCTCTCCCCGGCCCCCCTCTCTTTCCCACCTCCCCCCTCTCTCTCCCCCCGGCCCCCCTCTCTCTCCCCCCGGCCCCCCTCTCTCTCCCCACGGCCTCCCTCTCTCTCCCCACGGCCCCCCTCTCTCTCCCCACGGCCCCCCTCTCTCTCCCCACGGCCCCCCTCTCTCTCTCCCCGGCCCCCCTCTCTCTCCCCCCTGCCCCCCTCTCTCTCCCCCCTCTCTCTGCCCCCGGCCCCTCTCTCTCTCCCCCCGGGCCCACTCTCTCTCCCCCCGGCCCCCCTCTCTCTCCCGCCGGCCCCCCTCTCTCTCCCCCCGGCCCCCCTCTCTCTCCCCCCGGCCCCCCTCTCTCTCCCCCCGGCCCCTCTCTCTCTCCCCCCGGTCCCCCTCTCTCTCCCCACGGCCCCCCTCTCTCTCCCCACGGCCCCCCTCTCTCTCCCCACGGCCCCCCTCTCTTTCCCCCCGGCCCCCTTCTCTCTTCTTCCTGCCCCCTCTCTTTCTCCCCACGGCCCCCCTCTCTCTCCCGCCGGCCCCCCTCTCTCTACCCCCGGCTCCCCTCTCTCCCCACGGCCCCCCTCTCTCTCCCCACGGCCCCCCTCTCTCTACCCCCGGACCCCCTCTCTCTCCCCCCAGCCCCCCTCTCTCTCCCCCCGGCCCCCCTCTCTCTCTCCCCGGCCCCCCTCTCTCTGCCCCCGGCCCCCCTCTCTCTGCCCCCGGCCCCCCTCTCTCTCCCCACGGCCCCCCTCTCTCTCCCCACGGCCCCCCTCTCTCTCTCCACGGCCCCCTTCTCTCTCCCCACGGCCCCCCTCTCTCTCCCACCGGCCCCCCTCTCTCTCACCCTGGCCTCCCTCTCTCTCCCCCCGGCCCCCCTCTCTCTCCCCCCGGCCCCCCTCTCTCTCCCCCCGGCCCCCCTCTCTCTCCTCCCGGCCCCCCTCTCTCTGCCCCCGGCCCCCCTCTCTATCCCCCCGGCCCCCCTCTCT
>NW_027423237.1:0-134116 GCF_048934315.1 Petromyzon marinus
TTTTTTTGTTATGCTTTGCTTAATGTAACCCCCCTTTTTAAATGAAAGACCCAAAATATACTTTTTTTTCTTTCCCCTTCCCTCTCTCTTTACCCCCCTCTCTGCCCCCCTCTCTCTCTACCCCCCTCTCTGCCTCTCCTCTCTCTCTACCCCCTCTCTTCCTACTCCATTTGCCTCTCTCTCGCTCTCTCTTTTTTCTTTATAACTACGACAAGTGCTGCATCGGCACGCTGCCCTTCCCACAGTCAAACGGCCTACGACGGGTAGCTTAGATCTGCATGCAGAGCTCTCCGTCATCTGCCACCGAGCACACGGCCTCCTCCAGCGCCCACTGCTCCTTGAAGGCCGGCACGGCGTGGGTCAGCCGCGTGTAGTGGAACTCCAGCCACACCCTGATCCGACCAGAGCGTGGAAGATGCCCAGGCTGCTGGCTGGACGTTGCCCCTCCAGGGCCACCTTCCTTGCCCTGTATATGGCGAGCTTGGCGTAGCCGAAGAGCACGTTGACCAGCCCCTGAAGATGTTGGGGTCTGTTGCCCTTCGGGTATCCAAAGAAGAGGACCGTCGGGGAGAAGTGGAAGCTGAACCTTAGGAGGATGTTTCTCAGGACCTTGAACAGCGAGTCCAGGCTCTTGCACTCCACATATTGGTGCGCCACCGTCTCCACTTTACCGCAGAACCGGCACTCCGGGGACGTGTCGGTGAAGCGCGCCAGGGAGACGTTGGTGGTGACGGTGCCGTGGGCGATGCTCCAGCTGAGGTCGCCGATGCGGTTGTACGTCGGTCTGCAGTAGAGTTGCCTCCAGCGAGGCCTCTCCGGAGAGACGCAGGGCAGGGCTTTCCTCCAGGCATGGTCCTTGTGGCTCCTCAGGGTGTCCTGTTGGTGGAACCGGACCATGTAGGAGTAGAGAACCTTCCTCTTTACATTTGCGAAGGCCACCTCCGGTAGGTCTTCTAGCCGGCACAGGTTGTGATCCGCCTTCGTTTGTCGGCATTGGCGATGCAGTGGCACGACTGAGAGCTCCGGTGGAAGGGGATCGAGAGGGGCCTCGTCATCCCCAACGCCGATGGGGGGCGTTCTCCCCGCTGCCACTGAGAAGGCCCCCTTGGCTTCGGCCAGGATCCGGGCAGCCACCCGGAGCGACTGCAGCCCTGTCTTTGTGGCCACGTCTGCTGGTCCGATCCACCGGCCCCGTGTTTCAGGCTCCACCCAGATCTCCCATCCTGGTGAGCCGCGCGTTGGCGAGGCGCCTCTCCATGCCAGGGGTGGTGGTGGTGGATGGCAGCTTTGTCTGTGGGTTCCTGAGGATCGGTTCGAAGACCAGATCCTCAGCCGATCACGGTTGGTTCAGCCTCCTGACGGCGAGGGAGCTCCATGTCTGCAGGACGCTTCTGTAGAAGGGTGGCAGCTGTCCCAGTGGGAGGCCCTGCAGGTCCATGTAGAATAGTTGCTTGGAGCACTGCAGACCCCCCAGCTGTTTCAGGAGTAAGGAGGCCGTGACGCTCCAGGCCGGTGCAGGGGCGGCGTGCAGGAACTTTTGCGCTGCCTGCAGTCGGAAGGTGGCCAGCTGACTCCGCACGCACACCAGCCCGTGACCGCCCTCGTCCAGTGGCAGGGCCAGGACCCCAGCCGCGACCCGATGTCCTCCACCTGACCAGAAGAAGTCGAGGACTTGCTTCTGAAGTGCGTTGACAAGGCTCATGGGGGGGTGCAGGGAGAAGAGTCGGTGCCACAGTATGGACGTCACCAGCTGGTTCTCCACCAACGTCTTTGTCCTGAAGGTGAGGAACTTGCACAGGCGACTCCAGGTGGCCAGCCGCTCCTTCACCTTCTCCTCCAGCTCGACCCAGTTCCTCTGCGGTGGTTCCTCCTCTGGTCCGAGGAACCCCCCCAGGTGGTGCAGCGATGTTGTGCTCCAATTGATGGCTTTTGCCTTCTCGGGACACTCAGTCATGTCCCACGCTCCAACCAGCAGGCCGCTGCACTTTTGCCAGTTCATTTTTGATGACGAGGCTTTCGAAAAGACCTCCTGGCACTCATGCAGCAGGGCGACATCAGCCAGGGAGCGCAGGATGAGGAGGACGTCGTCGGCGTATGCCGTCAGGACCAACTTGATGCTTGGTTCCCTCAGCACCAGGCCGCTGAGTCTCCGCCTTATGAGATTCAGGAAAGGCTCTAATGTCAGGGCATAAAGTTGGCCCGACAATGGGCATCCCTGTCTCACTCCTCGCTCGAATTTAACCGGGGCAGTGAGGGCGCCGTTGATCTTGATCATGCACTCCGCCTTGGTGTAGAGTAGGCGGATCGTTCGGACAAAGGCATCCGAAAACCCAAGGTCTTGAGGGTTCCTCCTCTTCCTACCCCTCCTCCGTTCCGAACACAGATGGACTCGTCCGTCTGAACAAAGCTCGTCGCTCTCTGTGGTGTTAATCCCTCATACTAACATCATGCCAATCCCCCAGTTACATGCTAATTTACTGTTGATATCTAAACTCCTCTCCACCTCCTCCGTTCTGAACATAGATGGACTCGTCCGTCTTAATAAAGCTCGTCTCTCTCCGTGGTGCTAATCCCTCACACCAACATCATGCTCATCCCCCCCAGTTACATGCTAATTTCTATGTAAACTGCTTTGTCAAGGTGCTCTGTTCCTCCCACACAGCTTAAAAGACGCTGCCATGCTTGGCAGGGTTCACTCAAGCGCTGTCTTCCAGACAGTCCTGTTTCTTCACCTGAGGAAGGCTACTTGTGTTGTGGCCGAAACGTCGTGAGAATTTTATTCTGTTATTATTATTTTTATTATTTCATCTCCATTCTACGTGACTTTACCGAAAGAACCCAGAAGAACAATGAGCTATCATTATTGTGTTGTTGTTTGCAAAGTGCAGGGTCTTGAGGACTTTGTGGAAAAGTGCGGAATAAATGCAAAGTAACTCCCCAAGAAGTGGTGGTGGTTGGACAAAAAGGACAATGGTGATGCCGATGGCTAAGGTCTCCTCCTGCGATGGCGAGATGTAAACTCCCTCGCATGGTATACAGGAGGTCGTGGGTTCGATCCCTATCCCGACCTTAACGCCTGTTATGTATTTGGAGTCCACGTGTTCTCTCTATCTTCCCTCTGCATTTAATCTGGCTGCTGATATACATTACCACGTGATGAGCCACTTCGTTGATCTATCATTTGTGGCCAGGTGGCTTCTGAAAAGAGCTTTATACCTGGTATTTTTTTTAAGGTGGCCATGGTGCTCACCGTGATCTACATGTTCCTCATGACGGGCACGCTGCTCGCTATGGTCGGCGACATTGTCAAGAACGGTATCCTCACACCCAGCAGCATCTTCTTCATCACTCTCGCGGGCATCCATCTCATCGCCGCGGCGCTGCACCCGCGCGAGTTCTTCTGCATCGTGCACGGATTCTTGTACCTCATCTGCATTCCCACGGGATACCTGCTGCTGCTCATCTACTCATTGGTCAACATGTACAACGTATCATGGGGCACGCGTGAGACCAAGGCGCCTACTGAGCCCTCCCCTAAGGAGGTGAGTTACTTTATGTGTTATCGTTATTGTCGTTGTTGTTTTTGTGTCGAACGTTATTTGGAGTTTCGCTCCATTCTCCTCTGTTGCTCCGTCCCGCACCTCCGATTAGCATGATTGGCTACGTACATTGCAAAAAAAGTGTAACATATGCCCCCAACCCCCGCCAAGACGAAGGCAGCGATCCCCATATAGCTTTTAACCGACCGTTGGGGCAAGTGCTGTTAGCGAGTAGCACCTGTGAAGTCCGGAATGGCACATAAGAGGGTAGGTGGCCAGCACCATGCCCGGCCGCCTTTGTCTCCATTGTTGTCATGTTTACTACATCACATTTGGCTATTTTTGAGGCTTTTTGAGGGAAGGCCAAGGACTGGTCCAGATGTATGTATGTTGAACTTCTTTCACACCATGTGTAGCCAACTGTGCTAATTGGAGGTGCGAAGGAAGGAAAGTTTCTAAACACAAAGAGCAGTTTTTAAGAAATTAGTTTTCAATGTAATGATTTAAAAGTGCAAAGCTCCAATTGCTTTCTCATATTGTAAGGAAGAGGGTTCCAGATGGACGCACAAGCGCACCCAAAAGCACGCGATGTGGTCACTGTCTTTGTTCAATGGTTAGCCAAAATCCACTGATGAGAGGATGACCGGAGCTTGCAAAATTATCGTTTATGTTTCTTGACAAGAACGGTGGTGGTGGCTGTGCCACTCGTGTCCATTAATCCAACACGGTGGGTATCGAGGAGGAGTCATTCACTGACTTTCCAGGAGAGTGTAGTATGACAATTATGGACTATTTGTTCCATCTGAATAGAACGCAATGTTTCCCCCTCGCATTTGTGGGTCTATTCCATGGTGTTCTGGTTTCCCGTTGGCCAATAAAATCTTCATACATGGAGGACCGCAGAGCTTGGACAGTTATTGGCGCCAGTTCACTGAGCAGCTGAAACTGCCTTCCAGCTTGTGTGCGCTTCCCACTGGTTTGATATCATTGAAGGACCCTGCCTTCAGCACAATGCCCATCCTCCTGTCCCAGCAGAAGAAGGAACGCAAGCATCGTTTGAATGGAACGAAATGCTATATACTGCCACTCGAGTGGGACTGCTTCCAGTGGAGGATCAGCGTCCATCCGAAGAAATACTCGGCACTGAGTCAGGAGGATGACAGTTCAAGGTGCCACCACCTCACTGAGAGCCTGTAGCCATGCTTTTAACTTTGATCCTTACCTCTCGTGTATCGATAGTTCAACGTTTATGTCCCATATTATTGAGGGACTGTGTTATCTTGGTGTGGTTTGGGACTGTTGTTTTGCTGCCTTGCCCCAAGTTATGCATTTAGTATTGAAAAATTGGCAGTAACTGATGTACTCATGCAAGTTGCACTCATATACTTTATTTATTTTATTATATTTCCTATACTTAGCACTGCTATCGTTTTATGTTCTAACTTTATAATCCCCTACACCTACTGGACATCTGTGAAAATAGGTTCATAGCTCATCGGACTCCTCCTGCAGTAGAAATACAGATTATGATTATTGATTGGCTGTGTCGGGTGGAGGAGGATTTACAACGTAACATTTTACTCAAGTCAATACTGAGTCTTGTCTCAACTTATTAACTGTGATTCTAGTTGTGCTTGTATCTTAGGCGCCGTGGTGGCTAGATGTTAACTACCTCCCCTGGTATGCAGGAGGTAGTGGCTTCGATCCCAAACCTGACGATGCCTGTTGCCTATATGGAGTCTGCGTCTATTCTTTTCTCTCCCCATGTTGGTGTGGATTTTACTCCGGGTTCCCTGATTTTTTCCCTCCTCATTTAGAATCATCATGTGATTAGAGTATTTGGCTGCTGTAATTTCCACGTGATAAGCCGCTCATTGAGTTATAATTTGTGATATTCAGGTCGATTCTACAAAAAAGCTTCCTAGCTCAGTGGGCCTTACATGGTAAAATAAAAATAATGGTTTAGTTTAACAGTTTATCATCATCCCTCCCAGCCGAGTGGAGTCGTGCACGGTGGAACTCGACAGAGAGATGAAGCTGCGTCCAATTGAGGCCAGACAACAGGACACTACGAGCACTCAGATGGAGCATCCAGAAGGAGCAGAGATCGAGGCGAGAGGAGAGGACATCGCGAACACTCATATGGAGCACCCAGAAGGAGCAGAGACGAGACCAGAGGACATCGTGAGCACTCAGACAGATCATCCAGAAGGAGTAGAGAGTGAGGAGAGACGACAGGGCATCGCAAGCACTCAGACGGAGCATCCTGAAGGAGCAGCGATCGAGTCGAGAGGAGAGAACATCGCAAACAGTCAGATGGAGTATCCAGAAGGAGCAGAGACGAGACCAGAGGACATCGCGAGCACTCAGACAGATCATACAGTAGGAGTAGAGAGCGAGGAGAAACGACAGGGCATTGCGAGCACTGGGACAGAGCATCCTGAAGGAGCAGAGATCGAGTCGAGAGAAGAGGACATCGCAAACACTCAGATGGAGCATTCAGAAGGAGCAGAGGCGAGACTAGAAGACATCGCGAGCACTCAAACAGAGCATCCAGAAGAAGTAGAGAGCAAAAGTCGACCTCCAGAGCAATCAGACACAGACCTCGCCCTCCATACCAAAGGTAATATTTTCATCAAACAAAGACAAAGTCTTCTTGGTTCTTTCGTTAAAGTCACATAGAATGGAAATAAAATAATAAAAATAAAATTCTCACGACGTTTTGGCCACAACACAAGTAGGCTTCTTCAGGTGGAGGAACAGAACTCTCAGGACGACAGCGCTTCAATGAACGCTGCTAAGATTCGCAACGTCTTTTAAGCTAGGTGGGAGAAGTAAAGCGCCTTGACAAAGGAGTTTACATATCAAACAGGATAATTGAGCATTGAAATAGCGGTGTTAAAGTGTTGGATCAGCAGGGTGTTAAAGTCAGAAATTCGCATGTAACTGGGAGATTAGCATGATGTTATTGTGAGAGATTAGCATGTGACTGGTCACGGAAATAGCTATGTTAAAATCAAAGTTTACATATCAACAGGGCCATTTAGTATATGGACACTAAAGGACTGCAACTATCCAACTATCATACAATAAACCGATGTGAAAAAAACTAAGTATAAACTACATCAATATAATAAATGTACTCAATATATTCTTCAATAAGTTGAGCTATTAACATAAAGTAACTGGGTATACACTACACTATATAATGAATACCATATAGTAAACTAATAAAAAACTAAAATATAAACTACATCAATGTTATCAATAAACTCTATATACTCTCCAAACAGCTGAGCTACTAACAATAAGTCGTTATACATTACAATGCCATATGGCGAAAAAATGGGTGGTGGTATTTTCTTTTCAACGTTAGCACCACGGAAAGCGACGAGCTTTGTTCAGACGGACGAGTCCATCTATGCTCGGAACGAAGGAGGGGGGAGAAACAGCCACGATGCGCTGCTCTGTTCTGTGTTGCGTTACAACTATGTTATAAACTAGACTACAATACATTGCAATGTTATACCTTCCAATCTAAACTACATTGTATAATATCGTATACAGCCCAATGTAAGCTCTAACATTATGCATTATATTGATATGTCCCCAACTAAACTTTTTCTACATTACACGACTATACACCGTAATATACACTGCCATAGACAAACCCACCATTAAATTATACAATGCGTTACTATACACTACCCTATACTTTAGACTGTAAAATAGACTTGTAATATTACACTATGTATTATTCTACCAACCCTACTGTATACCACACTACTGTATATTCACTATACAATTACGATACCATATATTGCCTTATGAATTATGCTAAACATTACAATGTTAAACTATTTATTATACAACATGCTATACCTTTGACCGTTGTGTGAACGGTATTTAGAGACATTGTCAGGGAATGGACTGCAGTCTGAAAGTCACCGTATAATACAATCAATTAAGAACCGAAATGGTTTATAACGTCTTTCCAATGGTTACTAAGCCAGAATCCATCTTCTCGGTTGAAATTGCCTCTGTGTTTGTATATGTGGATGGCCTCATGAACGAATGTCTCATGGTAGCCGGATGGCTTGCAGAGAACCTCCGTGTCATGTGAGCCCACTAAATTATAACAGTGATCTGCCACGGCTGAGGTGTTCGTCCTACCGTGTTTCAAGTCTGCTTTATGTTCACGGATGCGGTCCGAGATATGTCGTTTGGTTTCTCCAATGTAGCTGCTACCACAGAGGCAACTTAGTTTGTAGACGCCCGGGTACTGTATGTCTGGAACCACATCTTTTACAGACGGAACCAGATCACGCATTTTATGTACTGTGTTGAATCGGACCTGGATCTTGTGTTTATTCAGGATTTTGGAGATCTTTTTTGTGACCCCCGCAATGTAGGGTAAGGTGATGGTTTTGAATGGCTCCTCAAGAGAATCCTTCTTCATGGCTGGAGTGATGGTTTTGCGGATTGTGTAGTCGGAGTAACCATTAGCCTTGAGAGCTTGGTGTACGTGCTAGAGTTCACTGGCAATGTGTTCCTGGTCGGAAATGCATTGGGCTCTATGGTATAGAGTCTTGATGAGGGAGTTCTTCTGGGACGGATGGTGGTGGGAATCTGGTTTTAAGTAAACATCCATATGCGTAGCTTTCCTGTAGACACAGTGGCTCATTGAACCATCAGGTCTCCTTTTAATTAGGACATCCAAATAGGGTAGCTTGCCATCTTTATCGACTTCCATGGTAAATCTGATGGCTGGGTGTATGGAATTGATGTTAGAGCTTACATTGGGCTGTGTATACGATATTATACAATGTAGTTTAGATTGGAAGGTATAACATTGCAATGTATAGTAGTCTAGTTTATAAAATAGTTGTAACGCAACACAGGACAGAGCAGCGCATCGTGGATGTTTCTCTCCCCTCCTCCGTTCCAAGCATAGATGGACTCGTCCGTCTGAACAAAGCTCGTCGCTTTCCGTGGTGCTAACGTTGAAAAGAAAAAACCGCCACCCATTTTTTCGCCATATGGCATTGTAATGTATAACGACTTATTGTTAGTAGCTCAGCTGATTGGAGAGTATATAGAGTTTATTGATAACATTGATGTAGTTTATACTTAGTTTTTTCACATCGGTGTATTGTATGATAGTTGGGTAGTTTCAGTCGTTTAGCGTCCATATACTAAATGCCTCTGTTGATATATAAACTTCGACTTTAACATAGCTATTTCCGTGACCAGTCACATGCTAATCCCTCACATTAACATCATGCTAATCTCCCAGTTACAAGCTAATTTCTGACTTTAACATCCTGCTGATCCAACACTTTAACACCGCTATTTCAATGCTAAATTATCCTGTTTGATATGTAAACACCTTTGTCAAGGCGCTTTACTTCTCCCACCTAGCTTAAAAGACGCTGCGAATCTTTGCAGCGTTCATTGAAGCGCTGTCGTCGCGACAGTTCTGTTCCTTCACCTGAAAAAGGCTACTTGAGTTGTGGCCGAAACGTCGTGAGAATTTTATTTTATTATGTTTTATTTGTATTATTTTATTTCCATTCTACGTGACTTTACCGAAAGAACCAAGAAGATGAATCCCTGCAGTCACGAAAGCTTTAAATCGAAAATTAAATGCGAAGTCATTGCTTGTCAGTTAAACAAGACCGAGCATCTGAAATCACGCGATGCGGTGACCATCTTTGTTTGATGAATGGATGAACGAAGTGTGGGTGATGGTTAATGCTCCTAGACGAGATTAGCAAGCTATTGTGATTCATTTGTGGCAAGCACTCTGGTGTTGGACCAGAAGACGCCAAAAGGCGTACAACTCAAAAACAGCGCACTATCAGAGTATTGAGGGCTCGGGGTGAGCATTTAACACCAGTGGAGACTAGGCTCTAAGAAAAGCCGTCTCGGGTGTGGACCAATCAAATTCAAGGACAGTGCATATTATTATCAGAGTTGTCTCTTTTGTTTGCATTTTGATTGCTTGTGTTGTGGTTATTGCAAATACGATGCCTTGAATAAAGGTGTCAGTTTTTGTGCCAGTTAAAAGGGTAAAACCTATTACTATTACAATATTAATATTATTCATCGGAGTAAGTTGTTGTTATTTGGACAATCGCACAAAGTGAACCTTCTGTCCCGTGGATGGGAATGCATAGGAGGAAGACGAGTTTTGGAAGAGCATGATCAGTGACTACCTCAAGCCTCTGGAGGAAGATGACGATCACAGGAAACGCGTGAAGCAGGAACTCTTCGAGATAAGAAACAAGGTACTGGCAACGCGTCATCGCGAGTACCGGAGATGCTTCGATAACAGAAAAATTGCGTTCCAGCGACAACGCGTTGTGCAAACAGCAGGCGTTAAGCGAGTACTTACCGTACTTGGCATGTGGTAGAAGAAGATTTAAACGGCATTGAATTACCTATGCCTTATTATTCCAACGAATTAATTGTTAATTGTTCCAATAATCCGCTAATCCTGTAAAATACATGAACAATAAAACAATAACAACAGAAGTGACCATTTGGCGTCGAGAGTGGACAGTGGGGGAGAAAAATGAACGCACAAAGAGGGGATCCATAAACAGCCCGGGGTCATCCCCCCCGCCACTCGGCCAATGCAATGTAAATCAGGCCTGGTCTGTCTGTCCCAACGTGCAGGGCACTTTCGTCTACTTCATGATCAATGCACTGTGGCTGGTGGCGACCCTGGCACTGCAGTTCGTGGGAGCCGACCTCTACATCCAGATCCCGAGCACGAAGAACGAGGGGACGGTCATCGACGTGCTGCCCCTCGCCTTCATGTTCCTCATCACCTTCTCCAGCATGCTCATTGTCCAGTTCCTGGCCATGCTGTACCACAGCTGAGGAGGAGGGGAGGGGGTCGACCCATGCGTGGCCATAGGGGGTGTGTGTGCATGCCGACTCAGTGACCAACAACAGTAACGATTATCTGAAATGGTCCTGGACTTCCCCCCTTGTGCCGTACCGGCCTTCATAGGTGCCACTCGCTGACAGCACTTGCCCCAACAGTATCTTAAGGCTATCCAGGAGATCCATGTCTTTGCCTTTATGTGAGTGTGGGCAGTGTGCTTATGACCAGCTCCGGTTTCGCAGCCGAGGTCTCACTCCGAAACAGTCGGGCAGCATTATCTTTTCATCGGCTGTGTAACACTGGGTGGAAACTACTTGGTTTGTCATTCCATGCGAAGCTCCGGATTTTATTTGACCACATTGATATCTTCCCTTCTTTATTCTTTCGAGAAGGATGTTGAGGTGTCTAAAGTAACATCTGCACCGGTTAGAAACATTCAGGTCACCCTGCCTACAATGCATCCTGGGTTTAACCAGACTGGATTGTGTCAGGAGCTCACATATTCTTAAAAGATCTAGACACACTCCCATTGGTGAGCTCCTCTCACAAGCGTGGCTGTGTTGGCTGGGTCATGTAGCCCCCATGCCCAGCCACTGCATGGCAAAGCAACTATTATTTGGCAGGATAGATCAGACTAAAGGGCACGGCATGGGCTAGGGAAAAAAAGGAATGATATGGTACAAGAGGATATATAGAGATGAGTGGACTTGCCAATAACTGGTACCAGCGGTCTCAAGATTGGCCACTCCTGAGGAGATGCTACTTGGCAGTTGGAGGCAGTCACCCACCAGCAATAATGGAGGGCAGAGGAGCGATGCTCGCATCCATAAGCAGAGCACCGGGCAGCTAAACACAACAATTTGGCACAGTAGGGGTCACAGCTGGTGCATTGTCAGTCATCTCAGTCAGTCAACCATTGGCTCCTAGGTCTGTCCGTTAACTCCTGACATTTTGCCACCGTGGCGCCCCGTGCCCCTCCCCCTTCCCCTCCGTGCCCCCCCCCCCTCTGCCCCCGTTCAGGTTGTTCACGCTGCTGCACGTGCTCTCCTACGTGGAGTCGTCGTCGTCGGGCCAGCAGTCAAAGAGGGGTGCTGTTGGTCGAGACAACAAAGCATTCGTCAACGATGGAGACGACGATGACGCTCAGCAGCGCCGTCTCAGAGAGATTGTCTTACAGATCCCTGGACCCCCTCCTCACACGCCGCACGTGGGTCCCCTCCCCGCACACAGCACATGGACCCCTTCCACTCATGGCGCACCTGGACCCCCTCCTCACAAGCCGCAAGTGGCCCCCCTCCATGCACGCTGCTCGTGGACCCCCTCCTCGCACGCTGCTCGTGGACCCCCTCCTCGCACGCTGCTCGTGGACCCCCTACTCGCACGCTGCCCGTGAATCCCTTCCTCGCATCCTCGCACGCTGCACGTGGATCCCCTACTCGCATGTCATACGTGGACCCATGCACGTCGTGGTTTATCAATGACGGTGCGGTCAGTAAAGGTGCAGCCCTGCAAGATGCTTCCCTTGTTGGAAGAGGTGGGAGTTACCCACGCTTTACCCCACCACCGCATGCGACCTGCCGATCGACCAACTGTGCTGTATCCATTTACGCAGCTGGGTGGACAGAGGCAGCGAGATTTAAGAAGCTTGCAGCGTCGCTCCAAATGCCAGGCCTAAGGATCGACCTCTAGATCGCAAGTGTGGTGACGAGTTAATTGCAGCAGGGCAGCCTCTCATTACAATGGAATGCACTCAAAAGTCCTGCTGTACAACAACGGTGGACATCACTTGTGATATCATCGGCTAAAGTAAATGTAGGGGCTTTGAAGCTGCTCCTGGCCACGGACAGAGAAGTCGCTTCTATGTAGCAGTGGTCAGATGAAGGAAACGTCCTGTTGTTGTTTGTATGTTAAATTTATTTTGCACTGCACTTAGCCAACCATGCTATCGTGGATGTAAACATCACCCACACATAGACTGTCCCGTTAACCATAGAAGTTGATCAAATCACATTATTACGCCTGATTAATTTAGAGGTCGAGCGACCCACATGGGAAATCTTGTTTTGAGAAAGGTTTCTCTACCAAACACAGAAAACGATTCCCCATATCGCTTTAATAGACTTATGGAGCTGTTAGTGAGCACCTAATAACGGCAGGCACAGCACACAAGGTGGGTGGCCAGCACCAAGTCAAACTGCATTACCGCACCATTTTATCATTTGAGGCTGAGTCGACCTAGGGGAGGCCCAGAACCGGTTTAGATAATCACCACTATTGTTGGTGGCCATGAGTGGAAGTGAAACTAGCGTCCCAAGGCTCAAATACTTGTGCAGGGCTCAAATACTTGTGCAGGGCTATGAACACGAGTTTTATTTCACGTTCACTGATGGTCAGATATATATGCCAACATATATTTATAGATATTTTATAATACTCTTTGGTTCTTTCGGTAAAGTCACGTAGGTATAAAATTAAATAAATCACGACGTTTCTATTGCAACACAAGCAATCATCATCAGGTGGGAAACCCAACAGCAAGAAGTTTTTTCTACTGAAGTGGGAGAGAGATGCCATGGTAAGAGGTTTCTAGGTAAGAACGGGGGGCAGGGCAAGGGGGGGGGAAGAGGGGGTGTGTGGGCTAGGGGGAGGGGATCGTTGCGTGGACGCTAGATTGATATGTATAATGTGGTTTATTTACAGAGATGTAGAGTTACATTGAGACTGTGTGGATAAATAAAACAAGACAGAGAAGAAGCAGTCATACATCCAGAGCACCACGTTCAGATAGTTTCCCCAAAATATTGTATTGGAGATGTGAATCCATAATTTTAATGCTAAGGCAATGTTTCGCTGCTATTTGCCGCTGAGAAGATGTTATCTCCCTCGATCGGTACACAGGAGGTCATGCTGGACCCTGGCGGTGCCTCTGTTATACTTTTGGAGTTGGCGTGTGCTCTCGCTGTGGTGGTCGGAGCTTGGGTTTTTATCCGGGTTCCTTGGTTCAGATGATTAGACTGCTGTTATAAATTCTCACGTGTGGTGATATCAGCTACTGCGATCATCAGCTATCATTACGTGTGACCAGCTCGCCTATGAACAAGAGCTAAGAGCACAGTTGAGTTTAACTGGTAAATAAAACTGTGAATTCCCTTGCACCTTCTGAGGACGGTAGTGTCTTGGTCAACAGGTCACTTACCAAACGCTTAACGATCGATCCAAACCTTTTAGGTCCACGCTTCGCTGGGCGCGTATAGTGGTTACGCACACGTAAAGCTCTGTGTCTTTCTGGTGGATGCGTTGTCGGGCTGGTCCCATGGTGTCTGAAACGTGGAACAGCACGAAGGCGTTGGTGGTGAGCGGTAAAACGTGCACTCCTCCCCCATCACCCCCAGATTAATGTAGGTTACACTCCTCTGCTTGACAATAAATCCCAAAGGTTATTTTTAGTTTATAACGTCGCGATTTATAGCTTTTGTTAAACTTGACAAGATTACGTTTTAGTCCATGGCAATGAGAATAGAGTTCGTTTGTAGGAGAACATATTTGCACGATGCTATTTAAGTAAATTAACATACAATGTGGTAACACGGCACGTACTGATTATATGCACTTTATTGCCTATTGTTTTTTACTTTGCACAAATATAGTTTACTGAACTTTTGCAAGCCGTTATCAGTCATGTATTCTCGACTGCTTGCATATAGATAGTGGCGCAGCCCTGCAATGAATCACCCCTCCAGGCGATTGAGACAGCCTGCCACCTACAGATTGCGCAACAGCGCCCCACACAACTTCCAGCCGTTTGAACTCGGTCGTTGGTGTAATTTGCATTCTTATCTGGAGTAAACCAACCTCCAAATCTACATATCGCTGGGTTCACAGTTTAGCGCGCTAATTAATACTGCACCACTCACTTTAGCATTGCCACATCCAAATAAATAAATGCGTATGCACCAACCGCTTGAAATAATGCCACATCGCATAGTCGTCGTGTCGACAATTAGAGAGGTAGCCAGGTTGCTCAAAGATCAGCGCTGGACTGGTACCATTGAGAAGCTGGGTTCAACCCCGGCTACTGAAACTAAACTTTTATTTTTATTTTACCAGGTAAAGTCCACTAAGATATATACAGCTTTTTTTTAAAATAAGCGACATGGCCACAAATAATAGCTCAACGAAGTGGATCATTAATCACGTGTACATTTGTAGCAGCAGTCAAATACTCTTAACGCACTTTTATTCCAAATATGGAGAACAATCCCAGCGACCACGAAGAGAAAGAGGCATGCAATCTCCAAACAGGCATAGCATACAACAGGCATAGCAGGCGAGGTAGTTAACATCTCCTAGTCACCGTGGCACCCTGCCTGTGACTGGCAGGGCTCTCCCGGTATAGTTAGCTGATGGCCTCAGCCCGGTCACCAACGATTCAAAGACGGATTGTAAAAAAACAAATTAATTGGTATTGGTTCCCACGTGACCACTTGATTTGATTTGCTCTGACGGATGGTGGTGAGTATATCTGAATATTGCCTTTATACTCAAACCATCTAACCCAAAGTAAACAGACAGTCCTCGACTTGCGAGTGTCCGACTTACGAACGCCCGCTTCCATGAAATATATAAAATAAGAAAAATATTGATTTAAAATGCGAACTTGCAATTGCAAACTGAACTGCCGGCTTACGAACCGTTCGAATTTCGAACAGGTCTCAGGAACGAACTAGGTTCGTAACCCGAATACTGCCCAGAAATAACTTCTGCTCAATAGGTTTGTGGTCATATATAGTTACTAATTATTGTTAACATGGGGATAGTACATTTGTGTGATGTAGGTGCTGGATGTGGTCATAGCTGGGATCCTATCCTTTTCTATATTTATAGAGCACCTTTGGTCAAGGCACGCTTTCCAACATTTAAAAGCTGTAACAAAAACAAAGTGATTTATATGGCAAGGGCAGTGCAAGGGCCGAGGAATGAGTGTCCCGAACATAGGACATGTGGCTTCATGCAAGAGATATAGGGAAGGAACGGAACAAAATGGAACGGTAAAAAGGGAAGAGGAAGGGGATGGGCTATTAAAAAGAGGTGAGGCCTTCAGAGAGGAATGGAAGAAGGTTATGGAGGTGGCCTGCTTCATGTTCAAGTATCTCTCTATTTACAAAGTTCGATTTTACGATATTTCACGTTCATGCAATTGACAAATTACGTGTTCTAATGCTGTACTGTGCTATGTGATTGTCACGCGGCCCCCATGGTGTCAGCCAGCGCTGGTCTCAGACCCTCGGTACCCACTATATCTGTTTACCTGCTATGAAGTAGGAGCATTGCTCGAAACGTCGACAATTATATACATGTCCTTTCAATGCATTGTTGTTAACGAGTGTGTTGTAGAGGAGGTTAATTGACCATACTTCACCACGCTGACCAAACCGGGTTGGTGGAGGTAGGTGAACATTGTATAAACGTGGAGAGGAAGGAAAGTACGGTACAATATTTGAATTCATACGCACACAGTGGGGAGCACAGGCGTTGCCTCTGCCAGTGATCTCAGTCAACCCACCGCTCCTGGGTCTGTCCCGTGAACTCCTCCTGCACCCAGCTGGCACAGCAGTCAACCCATAGCACCTGGGCCTGTCCTGGGACTCCTACCAGTAGCAAGCCTCCCACACTGCAAGTCGACTCAAAGTGCACTTAGCCTGTGACAAGCGCCGTGGTGCCGTCACCACCACTTAATGGCGGATGGCAGCTGTTGTTAATGCACGGTGGAACAGAGTTCAGCTTCCAATGAGTAGGATGGTACGGTGTATGTGTGTATAAAGCAGCAGCACTGGAGAGACAAAGGTGGCCGGGTGTGGTGGTACCGGGTTTTATCGGTACTTCTTGCTAACAGCACTTGTCCCAACAGCCTCATAGAGGCTATACATGAGTCTTTGTCTTTGCAGTGGTTTGTGCACTGCGCCACGGTCTCTGTGACCTTTATTGCACTGAGGTCCAGGTCGTTATAGGTCCAGCCTTGACGAACGCCTTTCAACGTATTGCATGCTTCTCCAAATTATAAGACGAATCCAAAAACATACATATTTGGCCTCACACAAGACAAAGATCGCCCGTATAGCCTGAACAGACTGTTGGGGAAAGTGCTGTAAGCGAGCACCAATGAAGGCTGACACAGCACACGAGGGTTGGGTGGCCAGAACCACGCCCGGACGCCTTTATCTCTACAGTGGCCATGTTAACACATTACACCGTACCGGGTAATAATGTGAGGCTGAGTCGAAGTTAGGGGAGGCCGTGAGCAGGAATCGAACTCGGGTCACCAAGTTCGTAGCGCCGAGCGCTGCTCTTCACAATAACAAAAAGTCGCCATTCGCCACTAAGTGGTGGTGACGTTACCATGACACTTGTGCCAGGCGATGTGCACTTTGAGGCCACGTGAATTGTCGAAGACCCTCTAACAGTAGGTCACAGGACAGACCCAGGTGCCATGGGTTGACTGAGATGACTGGCAGATGCACCACCTGTGCCTCCTATTGTGCCAACTTCCTGTATTTTTTTCGACCCGGTTATCCGCTCATTGTTGTGAGCGTCGCTCCTCTGCCCTCCGCTGTTGTTGGAGGACGATTGCCTCAAACTTCCCAATAGCGTCTTCTAGGTGCACGTATCCTGGCACTGCACAGTAGCATCCTTAACGAGCCTCCTCGCTCACTCTACACGAAGCTGCGGGTCGTGCTCTTACATGTGGACGTCTCCTGGATTATAACTTTTGCTTTAAAATGCACAAGCTAAATGTGCGTCTCAGAATCGGTAGACCGCGGTAGAATGGAGAAGGATGTTGGAGTGGTGGTGCCGCGCCTGGCACATTAAAATAACAACCCGCCGAGCCGAGTTAGATAGCAAGACACGGCTAACATCTGCAGTGGCGAAGTGATGACACCTTGGATGAAGGTGAATCATTCCAAAAGCACGATTAATGATGATCCGTACCTCGAGATTCCTGGCTGGCTGCTGGCTGGGCGCCTCTCCACTCCAACCACAATTACTCCACTGTTAGTGGCTGATGTAGGCCGTTGCTACAGAAACTAGCTGGATAACATAACTGGCTATGCGGGATTATTTGTCGAACAAATGAAATTAAACGGCTTAAACGGAAGTCCGGCAGACGTCTAATAATAGTAATAATTATAATCATTATTAATTGGCATAGATAGCGACACCGAAAAGATGGAAATAACGAATAGAGAAGACTGACCATGGCTCATTTAAAATCGCTCTAACTTTTAAATGTGCTCCTATCAACGTAATTATTTTGCCAAGATGCTTATTTCCTAGATGTGCGTGTATGTATATCTATAACCTCAGTCTTTGCGTTTTATTATCAGAATCAGAATCTTTAGTTATCCTGGAGAAATATGATAAGCTATGAAGATATTTTTCAGAGATGTCCAGTAGGGATGGGTCAGAAACTTAAACGATAGGAGTAAGCAAATCACTCAAGATAAATGTATCAATAAATGAAAAACTAAAAAAAGCTATTTAATTTACCAGGTAAGGCCCACTGACTTATTATCTATTTTCAGAATAGACTTGGCCACAAATGATAGCTCCACAAAGTGGCTTATTGTGTGGACATTGTATTGCAGGCAGACACTACACGCACATTGTTGATTCTGAATGAGGAGGGAAAAACCAGAGGACCCGAAAAAAAATGCACGCGACCACGGGGCGAGAGAGTGAGACATAAACTCAAAATATACTGAAGGTCACGGGACAGACCCAGGGGCCATGGGCTGACTGAATTAGATGACTGGCAGATGTACCACCTGTGCCCCCTACTGTCAACTTAACGCATTACATCCGCCCGGCGCTCCGCTCGATGGAGTCGGGATCTAACCCACGAACCTCGTGCAGATTACTGTTCGTGCTCCGAGCGCAGGAGGACTAAGAGACGAGTCTGAACACGGACAGCTGTCGTTTGCTTGCGTGGCTGAGCTTCGTGACCTGCGAGACGAATCCACAGCCTGCCGCGTGTGTGGTGATTCATAGGCGATTCGTCATCCCACTTGCCAGGCCGTCAGCGCTCCGCAGGGCTGAGGGACCCGCGGGGAGAACGGGATGATGGGGAAATATGGAACCGATTAATTTGTTTTTGTTGCTTTCTTATTTATCCATACGAGTCGCACTGAACCGTGGGGCATTTTTAGCTGCGAAGCAACTGTGTACCGCATAGTAAAGTTTTTTTTGGATTATTTCGCGTAAATATAAATGTGTCGTTAACCCACCACCACCCGACACAGCTAATCAGCAAGGTTTGTCACCTAAACAAAACGTGCCAATTACTATGGGCAGCCACCCCACTAAGGCGGTCACAGTAGGACGATTGGGATCGGTAAGAGCAGTGTTCTTCATTTCAAGGCCCACGGGCCAATGGCGGCCCCAGGTGGCCTTCAGTGTGACCCCTGACAGCACATGGATATGAAAACACCCCTTGCAGGTGAGGCGGTGTGGCGGCTCTCAGACTGATGTCATATCGGCTGAAGTAGCCTCCCTCTGAAAATGAGTGAAGAACACTGTTTTTGGATCAGGAGGAGGTGGTGGCAGAACCTTCGAGAAACCTTAGAGAAGGGACATGGACCACGGGGGCCCTGGGTGACTGTGCAACTCGCCCTCTCACCTATACTCACCGTTGTCCTTCACCAACGTGGTTAGGAATGGTCAAAGTCCAACACGCTCCCCACATACCCCCGACCGCGATTGCGGAATTAAACAACGATGAGGCAATTAAGGATTGCCCCTTGCTGTGGCTGAACGCTATCGCGGGATGAATGTCAAGGCAGGTGCGCGGACTTCATCCCAATCGATACACTTTGTGAGCTTTGCAATTGCAGGGATAATCAAATCACGTTCCTCTAATCACCTCGATAAGGCTTCTCACCGAGCCAGGTTGTTTATAAGTCAACATCCCCTTATCCATTCACGTTCACGTGAGACGAATTGAGTTCACATTCTACTGGGGGTATGTGCGTGCGCATGTCTGTATGCATTTGGAGCCGCGGAATAGTGAACACGAGTTCGATTTCCGCTCACCTCCAATATCGGGTGACGAATATCTGAACCCGTACTGGGCCTCCCCTATGTCGACTCGGACTAAAACGAGTATCGGGTGCGGTGTGTAAAACATCAGCACTGGTGAGACAAAGGCGGCCGGATGTGGTGTTGCTCGTGCCAGCCTTCACCCATACAACCTTCAACAGTCTGTTGAAGCTTGTATGGGAGAACGTTGTCTTGCGTGTGTCTCTCTCTCTGTCTCCCGCCATATTGTGTGTCTCTCGCGTTATGCTCTCACAATCTGCCTTTAACTTCTCATCAATTCACTGCCGTTCACCAATTTCTGCACGAGTGCCTATCACATCAAAATCCGAATATTTATGTATATTGCAGGAGGAATCCGATGAGCTATGAAGCTCTTTTTCACAGATGTCCATTAGGGGTAGGTCAAAGCGTTACATCAACAAACAATACAAAACACGATAGGAGTGCAAAGTATAGGAAAGGTAAACAAATCACTACAAAAAAATTGAAAGGAAAATAAACAATATTTAATTTACCAGGTAAAGCCCATTGAAGTATTAGCTTCTTTTTTCAGAAGCAACCTGGCCACAAATTATAGCTTCACGAAGTTGGCTTATCATGTGGAAATGAAAAGCAGCCAAATGTATAGCAGCCAAATTATCTTAATAATCTAAACGCATGTTTAAATATCCATCCCCATGCGCTTCTGCCACCGTCTGAAACGTTTTTCCTTCCGATATTATGAAGCCACTGAAGCTATGCACTTTTAAATCATAAATTAGATTAAAATCGAATTTCTTTAGAACGGCTTTTTTTCCTTTGCCAGTACCAAAATATGAGAATAGGTTTTCCCCTTTATCTGGCAAAAAAACAAGTGTTAAGATTTTGATTTAAAGCTTTCGTGACTGCAGGGATTAATATTCTTGGTTCTTTCGGTAAAGTCACGTAGAAGGGAAACAATAAAAGAATAAAAATATAAAACAATCATCATGATGATAATTGCTTGTGTTACAGTCGAAACGTCTTGAGAATTTTATTGTTTTATATTTTTATAATTTGATTGTTTCCCTTCTACGTGACTTTACCGAAAGAACCAAGAATATGAATCCCTGCAGTCACGAAAGCTTTAAATCAAAAAGAATATAGGTGTTAAGATGTTAAAACACCAAAGTGAAACCTTTAACAAGGAATCTTGTCTGCATTAACACTGTTTGAGACTAGGCTCCAAAGAAAGCTGTCTCTGGTGTGGACCAACCAGTTTCAAAGACAATGCATATAATATATTCTTGGTTCTTTCGGTAGTTTGTTGTCCTTCCCCCGCACCTCCGATTAGCACGGTTGGCTACGTACGGTGCCAAAGAAGATCAACAAACACCTAATTATGTTGTATATTTCCCAATATTTTTAAGTCTTGCTGTTAAAATCTATCTTTTTAAAGGGCTGCCCTTGTCAGCATCGCCTATGATCGTTGTATTTCACCTGCTCTGAATAAAGATGCCATCTGTGAATGTTTCACCTGAGCCGAGTCACAATTCCCACTCTGTGTTTATTATGTTTCACAGAGATGGCCTTGAGGCAGGGAAACACCATTTCCTTTTACATTGCTAGATACATCACCCCAAAGGAGTCCCGGCGGCGATGCTGCTATCGGGCGCACAGTCACAGAGTGGGAACTCCTCAGCAGGCGATGAGTCACGAGGAGCATCTTGATGAGCACGACCCTTGCTCTGCAGAGGGACGGTCTTCTTGCTGAAATAGCCTCACGCAGTGGGTTCGTGATGTTGATGGATACCGGTCTGCCCTGCAATAAACATTACCACGATGACTGTGTCCATATGTAACATCGTACATATGAGAGAGAACCGGGTGGTGGCGGCTTCGCACGTCCCCGGTAATCCAGCACTATAGAGGCAGCAGGGAGGGTTGGTGGATCACCCACAGATGATGTCGTGAAACTCCCTTCCCGTGGGCTTCGAGGAAGTGCCTTATCCTGGCTCGTCAGGAGAGGGCGATACATCAAGTGGACTAATCGCCATCTGTTTCAATCTGAACCGGGATTGAACGTTGCCTCGTGCAACACGTGGGTTTTCACCAGGTTATTGGGTTTGCTCCCACTTGCGTATAATGATAAACACAGCTGATCATTTATTGGCTATGAACAACTTAAAATAAAAACTCAATGTAGCATCAGCAAACCCCTCCTTAAAATGAGTCTTTCCACTCAATGTGGCTTTCCTGGATATAAGTAAATATTGATTACGAGGAAATTTAAAGTGGATTAACTGCTAATTCCTGTGGATTACGAGCTAATTGTAGATGAGTATTATTAGTAGTGTAATGCTTTGTGCTGACTGTTATTAAACCACTGTTGTCTGCACTCCTTCAATGGAGGAGGAATAACACTACACAAATTCTCTCCTGCAGTCCTCTCGTGGCTAGCAGACCTTGACATTGGCATCCAGTTCCTGAGCTCCCGAGCCGATTGCTGCCATATGCAAGAGTAGACGAGAATCAGATTCGCGTGATGACTCATCACCTGTTCTGGTTGCCTCGCTGTGCCCTGTGCACCCGATAGGAGCATTGTCGGGACTAATCTAACTGACTCACTATTTTTTTATTTTACCTGGTAAGTCCCATTAAGCTGTACAGCTCTTTTTATAAATGAGCTGACCACAAATTATAGCACAACGAAGTAACTTATCACGTGCGAATTTATAGCAGCCAAATACTCTAAAGGCATATTGATTCTAAATGTGGAGGGAAAAATTGGAGGACCCGGAGAAAAATCCACTCGACCACAGGGAGAAAGACATGCAAACTCCAAATATGCAGCAGGCGTCACAGTCGGGATCAAACCCACGGTCTTCTGTATACCAATCGAGGGAGTTAACATCTTGTCACCGTGGCCCCCCTCAGGTAAATCTCAGTTTCTCGCATTACGAGGAGGCACGACGATTTCACGGCCTCGACGGTATTTTTTTCATATAAATACATTTTGTGGTGAAATTAGTTCAGAATCAGAATCTTTATTTATCCTGGAGAAATCCGATGAGCTCTCAAGCTCTTTTTCAAAGGTGTCCCAAAGGGGCCAGTCAAAAAGTTACAACAATGCAAAAACACGAATAGGAGTGCAAAGTAGAGGAAAGGTAAGCAAAGCACCAAGAATGAATATATAACATAGATAAAGTATACAAGTTCATATTTCAAAAGTATATAAATTTCCAAGCTCGGTTTAAACAACAGCAAGGAAAGTGCCAGACGTTGCACATTAAAATGTAACTTTACATTGTAAGAAGAAAAAGACCACGCGCCTTGACAAAGGAATTAGCATATAATTTAGCATTGAAATGGCTCATTGAAATAGCTAAGATAAAGTATACACATCCGCAGAGGTACCCCTTGACAAAGGAATTAGCGCTGGAGTGGAAGAAGCCACGCTTAGATCACGACCTTTAAGCTGTGTGAGAAGAAAAAGGACAAGTGCCTTGACAAAGGAATTACCATATAATTTAGCATTGAAATGGCTCATTGAAATAGCTAAGTTAAAGTATACACATCCGCAGAGGTACCCTTTGACAAAGGGATTAGCATCGAATTTAGCATTGAAATAGCTGAGTGATTAGCTTGTAACTGCTCGCAGAAATAGCTATGTTAAATTTAGAGCATATACGTTCACCGACGCACCTAGTACTCATCAAACAGGAGAATTTAGCGAAACACAACCACGCTCAGACATCGGACCTGTGTGCGAGCAAACAAGGTGTTCTGACAAAGAAATTAGCATAAAAAGTTAGCATTTGATTGGCGGATTTTAGGAAAGAGGTGGTGTATGTGCCGGTGGACTCGCAGTTTGGCGCGGGGGGGGGGGGAGGGGGGAGGGGGGAGTTTACCTATTGATGGTGTGAAAAGGGGGATTTTATAAGAGCTGCGAAAGTTTGGGGTACCACTACTTGAAAACTATACTGTACTATTGAAATTAGTTTAATGTTTAGTTCGATTTAGAACATCTTTCCAATGGTTGCTTAATTTGAAACCATCCTCTCGGTTGAAATTGTGTCTGTGTTTGTAGATCTGAATTGCTTCATGAACAAATCTCTGATAAAAGCCCGTGGGTTTGCAAAGAACCTTGGTATCGGAGAAAATTATATCGTGATCCCCCACAGCATTGTAACAGTGATCAGCCACGGCAGAAGAATTATTTTGCCGTGTTTCAAATATGATTTGTGCTCGCGAATTCGGTCAGAGACATGTCGCTTTGTCTCACCGATGTAGCAATCACCGCAGGTACAACTCAATTTGTAAACCACGGGGTACTGTAAATCAGGAATGACATCCTTCACAGATGGGATCAGATCACGAATTTTGTGTACTGTATTGAACCGGACCTGGATCTTGTGTTTGTTTAGAATTTTGGAAATATTTTTAGTAACACCTGCTATATATGGAAGTGTGATGGCTTTCACCGGAGTATCAAGTGGTTGTTTCTGTATGGAGGGAGAGACAGCTTGGCGGATGGTACGGTCAGAGTAACCATTCCTTTTGAGGGCCAGGTGTATATGTTTTAATTCACTGGTCAGGTGGTGTTGGTCCGAAATGCAATGAGCCCTATGGTATAAAGTTTTGATGAGAGAATTCTTTTGGGCTGGGTGGTGGTGGGAATCAGGTTTCAAGTAGGAATCTGTGTGGGTGGGTTTCTTGTAGACAGAATGCCCCAATGAGCCATCAGGTCTCCTCTCAAACAGAACATCTAAGAATGGTAGCTTGCCATCTTTCTCCAGTTCCATGGTGAATTTGATGGCGGGATGTCTGGAACTGATGTGGTGTAGGAAAAGGTTCAGAGCTGGGAGGCCATGTGGCCAAATGACGAAAGTGTCATCCACATATCTCTTTCACAGGGAAGGTCTGAGGGTGGAAGTCTGGATAGCGTCTGATTCAAATTTCTCTGTATCTTGTTTTATTCATCCATATAGTCTCAATTTAACTCTGCATCTCTGTAAATGAACAACATTATTAATATTTATCAATATATATAGGCATACATATGGCCATAAATTAACATGGACTAAAACTCATATTCATTTGAAAATAGTGTATTTTGCGCTAAGATCCTGGCGACCCGAGTTCGATTATGTGAACCGGTCCTGGGCCTCTTCTAGGTCGACTCAGCCTCAAATGAGTACCTGGTGCGATGTGTAAACATCGCCACTCGGGAGAGACAAAGGCGGCCGGGGGTGGTGCTGGCCACCCAACCCCACGTGCCGTGCTGGCCTTCATAGGCGGTGCTCCGTAACAGCACTTGCCCCAACGGTCTGTTAAGCCTACGCGGGGGATCTTTTATTTGTTGTACCGCATGAATGTTGCGCCCCACGTGCCTGGAGCGAGCGAGCTTCCTGAGGAACTGGGCAGGCGAAACGTCGCGCATTGGCACGATGCGCCACGCGTTTTCCAACCCGAGAGCTCATCAGATAGTCGTGCAGCTACCAAACACACCGATTGCATGCCAGGCTAGGTGTTCCCTCGACTTAAACATCTTACAATCCAGTCTCACATCGCCTTGATGCAAGAAGACATCTAAAGTGGGCCCTGGTCATTCATAAAACCCGTATTGGCAAATCTGTGTTGCACTTAGCTAATTCATTAACCCAAGAAACATAAGACGTGCATCAAATTTCCATTTAACTCTTCCTCAAACAAAAATATGAATAGGTGACCAAGCCTTTGACGTTGCAGACTATAACTGTTGTACATTTAACTAATTTTGCATAGTACGGAGCCAAACGTTATAATCGGAGTTGCTGGACACAAAAGAAATTGCAGATGTGATTTGTATCCTTGATCCTTGCCCCTCATGCATCGATAGTTCAATGTTCATGTGCAGTGTGTTGTTGTTTTGGTGAAGTCTGGGACTATTCTTCTTTGGTTCTTTCGGTAAAGTCACGTAGAATGAGAATAAAATAATAAATTGATAAAATACAATAACACAATAATATTCTCACGACGTTTCGGCCACAACACATCGGCCTTCTGATGAGAATATTATTGCGTCATTTTATTTTATCAATTTATTATTTTATTCTCATTCTACGTGACTTTACCGAAAGAACCAAAGAAGATGAATCATTGCAGTCATGAAAGCTTTAAATCGAAATCTGGGACTATTGTTTTTTGTTTTGCTGCCTTGCCCCAAGAATGCATTCAGTGTTGCAAATTTGGACTTCATAATTTGTTTGGTTATGTATTTATGTTTTGTGACTTTCTTACCTTTTCTCTATTTTGCACGATTTTCCTTAAGACCAAAACAGGTGAATTTATACACAATGCTTGCTGCCGCCTGATGATGCTAGTTCTGAGCGTTGCTCCTCCAACCTCTGCTGTTGTTAGAGGGTGACGGCCTCCAACTGCCCAATAGACTCACAGTGCACCTACCCTGGCACTGCCCAGTAGCGTCCTTCACGAGCCTGCTCCTCTGCCTCCTCTACAGAGGCCGACCTATGCTGTGTAGCAAACAAAGACAAAGATCCCCGCTGAAGCCTTAACAGCACCATTCCCAGCCGCCTTTGTCTCCTCAGTGGCGAAGCTTACTACAAACCGCACTAGGTACTCATTTAAGGCTAAGTCGACCAAGGGGAGGCCCGGGACCGGTTCAGATAACCATCGCAGGTGTTGACCGTGAACGGGAATCGAACCTGGATTGCCGGGTTTGTATCACAGCACGTTAACCATAGCACTACCGCAACCTGAAATGTGTAGCACCGTAGGCTGTAATGTATGAATTGTTTATCCTGACGCAAACATGAGGATATAATCTGTTAGCGGAGATTAGAGTATGTAGTCTTCCATATTCAACGCGCCCCTGTGTTACAACTTGCCCAATAATCTAACGGAGATAGACCCCACATCGAAGTTCTGTGTGGAAGCCACTGTCCCCGCAATATCCCCATGCACCCGCGCAATGCAATAATCCACGAGCTTACATTCCAACGTTCAAAGTCCACTCTATTTGTCCTCCACGGGGATTTCTAGATTTTCTCAACTCATCCCCCATTTCAAGACGAGAGTCTGTGTAATATCGGCAGTTCACCAACACTGATTCAAGGGAGCCCGATGCTGCTGACGAGGCACCATACGTCGTAAGCGGTCAAGACGTTTTGGTGTCTTCATTTATTAAGGAGCATAAACCATGGCTTAAAGCTTTCGTGACTGCAGGAATCCATACTTTTTGGTTATTTCGGTAAAAGTTACGTAGGTATGGCCCGCTGGTTCTTCAGTTCCATTGCTGGATTATTTTTTTCTGTCTGAGAATGACCGATTGTGTTGCAATCGAAACGTCGTGATATATAATTTTTATTTTTTTATTTTTATACCTACGTTCCTTTTCGAAAGAACCAAAGAGTATCTTTTGGTAAAGTCACGCAGAACAAAATTATAAAACAAAAAACTATGACGTTTCGATCGCAACATAAGCAATCGTCATCAGGAGGAAAAAGGAGGGGGAAAGCTGCTGAGGCAGACTTTTTATAGGTTTGAAATGAGTGTAGCCCAAGGGTCACAAACAAAGTGGGCGGGGCTAGTGATGTTAAATGAGAAATTTGCATGTTAATGTAAGATGGGAGGGCGACTTCCACGCCGAGGGCACAGAGGTGGCTATTGTAATGTGAGAGATTAGCATGTTAATGTAAGATTGCAAAGCCGCCGCGATGTCGAGGACGTGAGCGATGGTGGCTGTGTTAGTGTGAGACATTTAACCTATTAATGTAAAATCAGAAAGTCGAAAATAACAACTAACATCGGAAGGTAGGATGGAAACATCACAGCCAGTTATGACTTGAACTGGTTAATAACGTCCTTCAAATGATTGCTCAGTTTGTACCCATATTCTCGGTTGAAATTGTGTCTGTGTCTATATATCTGGATGGCTTCATGAACGAATCTTTGGTGATAGCCGGTGGGTTTGCAAAGTACTTTCGTTTTGGATAAATCAATTTCGTGTGAGCTCATCGCATTTAAACAGTGATCAGCCACAGCCGAGGTATTGGTCCTACCATGTTTCAGATCTGCCTTATGTTCCCGAACACGGTCCAAGACATGTCGCTTAGTTTCCCCAATGTAACTACTGCCACAGACACAGCTTAGTTTGTAGACGCCGGGGTATTGCATGTCAGAGATCACATCCTTCGCAGATTATGAATGATTTTGGAAATATTTTTGGTGACCCCTGCTATGTATGGCAAGGTGACGGTATTGATTGGATCCTCAGATGGTTCTTTCTCAGCGGTTGGGGTGATAGCTTTAAGCATTGTGTAGTCTGAATATCCATTCATCTTGAGAGCTTGGTGTACGTGTTCCAGTTCACTGGCTAGGAGATGATGGTCGGAAATACATCGAGCTCTATGGTGTAGAGTTTTGATGAGGGAATTCTTCTGGGATGGATGGTGGTGGGAGTCAGGTTTTAGGTAGGCATCCATATGGGTGGCTTTCCTGTAGACAGTCTCCCATTGAGCCATCTGGTCTCTTTTCGATTAAAACATCCAAGAATGGTAACTTGCCATCCTTTTCCACCTCCATGGTGAATTTGATGGCTGGGTGTATGGAATTGGTTGAGGAACTGGTTCAGAGCTGGTCGGTCACATGGCCAGATGACGAACATGTCATCTGCGTACCTCTTCCACAAGGACGGACATACAGTGCATGCCTGTATGGCATCTGTCACAAATTTTTCCGTGAAAACATCAGCTACAACAAAGTTCGAGGTTGACACGATTGTTATCATTCAGAGTAACAGTCCAATTTCCGACAGCCTAAAATCGGTTCTAGCCAAAGGGTTGAATTTTGCAGTCACCCCTAAACACATCCCAGTTGATGATATAATTGCCCAGGTCTAAGGAGACCTTAAGGGTTTGGGACATATTACTGCAGACGTGGCAAGATCGGAAATCGCTGCAATCCTTAAAAACGCTAAGTCACCTACTAGCAACATCGGTAAGGATGAGCACTTTGAGCTTTCTCAATTCAAAAAGATAGAGCACATCGTCATTCTCTCAGCTGACAAGGGCAATCCCACAGACATCATGGACAAAACCACATACAAGAACAAAATTCAGGACCTACTTAATGATGGTAGCTATACAAAAATCAATAGAGATCCCACCAACTGCCTCGTTAAAAAAAAAAAATATCATCACTGATTCGACATCTTTAATCGAACCAACCAAGCGGTTTTCCTTAAAACCCTCTGCTGCTAGATCACCCAGATTGTGAACGATTCGTTCATGAAGCCATCCAGGTAAAGTGGTACCTCGGTATACGTCGTTAATTCGTTCCAGAAGGTAATTTAGACACTAATTACTAAAATGCATACAGAAGCAACGTGACCGCGTTGCTGCCAGCTGCGCTGGTCACGTGGCATGCCTCAACCACGCACGCGCGCGCGCGCCTCGACCCGGGGCTTCACCCTCCATGGGGGCAGCCCCCCACGCCCCCCGCCCCTCTCCCCAACGCCGCCCCCGCCCCTCTCCCCCCGCTCCTCTCCCCCACGCCCCTGCTCCTATCTGCCACGCCCCCTGCCCATCTCCCCCATGCCCCCCGCTCCTCTCCCCCACGTCCCCCGCCTCTCTCCCCTCTCCCCCACGCCATCCCGCCCCTCTCGCTTTGTTTCAGTCGTGAACGGGGCATACGCGGGTACTGTACGCGGTGACTCATCCCGACCCATACAAGTTCTAGCAAGCGCGTCGTATCCCAAGCAAGACGTCGTATCCCAAGACATTTTTTCTCGTAAAAACACGATATATACCAATTTCGACGTATTCCAAAGCGGTCGTATACCGAGGTATCACTGTATATAGACACAGACACAATTTCAACCGAGAAAATGGGTACAGACTGACTAATCATTGGAAGGACGTTATTAACCAGGTCATGTCATAACTGACCGTGATGTTTCCATCCTACCTTCCGATGTTAGTTGTTATTTTCGACTCTCTGATTTTACTTTAACAGGTTAAATGTCTCACACTAACACAGACACCGTCGCTCGCGTCCTCGTCGTGGCGGCGGCTCTGCGATCTTACATTGACATGCTAATCTCTCACATTACAATAGCCACCTCTGCACCCTTGGCGTGGAAGTCGCCCTCCGATCTTACAATAACATGCAAATTTCTCACTTTAACATCACTAGCCCCGCCCACTTCTTTATGACCCTTGGGCTACATCAGCAGGAAACGACCACAGTCAGCATGCAATGCTGTAGTAATAGCAGGATACCACCACAGTCAGCATGCAATGCTGTAGTCATAGCAGGATACCACCACAGTTAGCATCGCAATGCTGTAGTCATATCAGGATACCACCACAGTCAGGATGCAATGCTGTAATCATAGCAGGATACCACCACAGTCAGTATGCAATGCTGTAGTCATAGCAGGATATCACCATAGTCAGCATGCACTGCTATAGTCATAGCAGGATACAACCACAGTCAGAATGCAATGCTGAAGTCATAGCAGGATACCACTGCAGTCAGTATGCAATGCTGTAGTCATAGCAGGATACCAACACAGTCAGCATGCAATGCTGTAGTCATAGAAGGATACCACCACAGTCAGCATGCAATGCTGTAGTCATAGCAGGATACCACCACAGTCAGCATGCAATGCTCTAGTCATAGCAGGATACAACCACAGTCAGCATGCAATGCTTTAGTCATAGCAGGATACCACCGCAGTCAGTATGCAATGCTGAAGTCATAGCAGGATACCACTGCAGTCAGTATGCAATGCTGTAGTCATAGCAGGATACCACCACAGTCAGCATGCAATGCTGTAGTCATAGCAGGATACCACCACAGTCAGTATGCAATGCTGTAGTCATAGCAGGATACCACCACAGTCAGCATGCAATGCTGTAGTCATAGCAGGATACAACCACAGTCAGCATGCAATGCTGTAGTCATAGCAGGATACCACCGCAGTCAGTATGCAATGCTGATGTCATAGCAGGATACCACTGCAGTCAGTATGCAATGCTGTAGTCATAGCAGGATACCACCACAGTCAGCATGCAATGCTGTAGTCATAGCAGGATACCACCACAGTCAGCATGAAATGCTGTAGTCATAGCAAGATACCACCACAGTGAGCATGCACTGCTATAGTCATAGCAGGATACAACCACAGTCAGCATGCAATGCTCTAGTTATAGCAGGATACCACCGCAGTCAGTATGCAATGCTGTAGTCATAGCAGGATACCACCGCAGTCAGTATGCAATGCTGTAGTCATAGCAGGATACCACCGCAGTCAGTATGCAATGCTCTAGTCATAGCAGGATACCACCGCAGTCAGTATGCAATGCTGTAGTCATTGCAGGATACCACCGCAGTCAGTATGCAATGCTCTAGTCATAGCAGGATACCACCACCATCAGTATACAATGCTCAAGTCATAGCAGGATACCACCGCAGTCAGTATGCAATGCTGTAGTCATAGCAGGATACCACCGCAGTCAGTATGCAATGCTCTAGTCATAGCAGGATACCACCGCAGTCAGTATGCAATGCTGTAGTCATAGCAGGATACCACCGCAGTCAGTATGCAATGCTCTAGTCATAGCAGGATACCACCACCATCAGTATGCAATGCTGTAGTCATAGCAGGATACCACTGCAGTCAGTATGCAATGCTGTAGTCATAGCAGGATACCACCACAGTGAGCAACTGCACTGCTATAGTCATAGCAGGATACAACCACAGTCAGCATGCAATGCTGTAGTCATAGCAGGATACCACCACAGTCAGCATGTAATGCTGTAGTCATAGCAGGATACCACCACAGTCAGCATACAATGCTGTAGTCATAGCAGGATACCACCACAGTCAGCATGCAATGCTTGAGTCATAGCAGGAAACGACCACAGTCAGCATGCAATGCTGTAGTAATAGCAGGATACCACCACAGTCAGCATGCAATGCTGTAGTCATAGCAGGATACCACCACAGTTAGCATCGCAATGCTGTAGTCATAGCAGGATACCACTACAGTCAGGATGCAATGCTGTAATCATAGCAGGATACCACCACAGTCAGTATGCAATGCTGAAGTCATAGCAGGATATCACCATAGTCAGCATGCACTGCTATAGTCATAGCAGGATACAACCACAGTTAGAATGCAATGCTGAAGTCATAGCAGGATACCACTGCAGTCAGTATGCAATGCTGTAGTCATAGCAGGATACCACCACAGTCAGCTTGCAATGCTGTAGTCATAGCAGGATACCACCACAGTCAGCATGCAATGCTGTAGTCATAGCAGGATACCACCACAGTCAGCATGCAATGCTCTAGTCATAGCAGGATACAACCACAGTCAGCATGCAATGCTTTAGTCATAGCAGGATACCACCGCAGTCAGTATGCAATGCTGAAGTCATAGCAGGATACCACTGCAGTCAGTATGCAATGCTGTAGTCATAGCAGGATACCACCGCAGTCAGTATGGAATGCTGTAGTCATTGCAGGATGCCACCGCAGTCAGTATGCAATGCTCTAGTCATAGCAGGATACCACCACCATCAGTATGCAATGCTGAAGTCATAGCAGGATACCACCGCAGTCAGTATGCAATGCAGTAGTCATAGCAGGATACCACCGCAGTCAGTATGCAATGCTCTAGTCATAGCAGGATACCAACACCATCAGTATGCAATGCTGTAGTCATAGCAGGATACCACTGCAGTCAGTATGCAATGCTGTAGTCATAGCAGGATACCACCACAGTGAGCATGCACTGCTATAGTCATAGCAGGATACCACCACAGTCAGCATGCAATGCTGTAGTCATAGCAGGATACCACCACAGTCAGCATGTAATGCTGTAGTCATAGCAGGATACCACCACAGTCAGCATACAATGCTGTAGTCATAGCAGGATACCACCACAGTCAGCATGCAATGCTTGAGTCATAGCAGGAAACGACCACAGTCAGCATGCAATGCTGTAGTAATAGCAGGATACCACCACAGTCAGCATGCAATGCTGTAGTCATAGCAGGATACCACCACAGTTAGCATCGCAATGCTGTAGTCATAGCAGGATACCACCACAGTCAGGATGCAATGCTGTAATCATAGCAGGATACCACCACAGTCAGTATGCAATGCTGTAGTCATAGCAGGATATCACCATAGTCAGCATGCACTGCTATAGTCATAGCAGGATACAACCACAGTCAGAATGCAATGCTGAAGTCATAGCAGGATACCACTGCAGTCAGTATGCAATGCTGTAGTCATAGCAGGATACCACCACAGTCAGCTTGCAATGCTGTAGTCATAGCAGGATACCACCACAGTCAGCATGCAATGCTGTAGTCATAGCAGGATACCACCACAGTCAGCATGCAATGCTCTAGTCATAGCAGGATACAACCACAGTCAGCATGCAATGCTTTAGTCATAGCAGGATACCACCGCAGTCAGTATGCAATGCTGAAGTCATAGCAGGATACCACTGCAGTCAGTATGCAATGCTGTAGTCATAGCAGGATACCACCACAGTCAGCATGCAATGCTGTAGTCATAGCAGGATACCACCACAGTCAGCATGCAATGCTGTAGTCATAGCAGGATACCACCACAGTCAGCATGCAATGCTGTAGTCATAGCAGGATACAACCACAGTCAGCATGCAATGCTGTAGTCATAGCAGGATACCACCGCAGTCAGTATGCAATGCTGATGTCATAGCAGGATACCACTGCAGTCAGTATGCAATGCTGTAGTCATAGCAGGATACCACCACAGTCAGCATGCAATGCTGTAGTCATAGCAGGATACCACCACAGTTATCATGCAATGCTGTAGTCATAGCAAGATACCACCACAGTGAGCATGCACTGCTATAGTCATAGCAGGATACAACCACAGTCAGCATGCAATGCTCTAGTCATAGCAGGATACCACCGCAGTCAGTATGCAATGCTGTAGTCATAGCAGGATACCACCGCAGTCAGTATGCAATGCTGAAGTCATAGCAGGATACCACCGCAGTCAGTATGCAATGCTGTAGTCATAGCAGGATACCACCACAGTCAGCATACAATGCTATAGTCATAGCAGGATACCACCACTCAACATGCAATGCTGTAGTCATAGCAGGATACCACCACAGTCAGCATGCAATGCTGTAGTCATAGCAGGATACCACCACAGTTAGTATGCAATGCTGTAGTCATAGCAGGATACCACCTGTCAGCATGCAATGCTGTAGTGATAGCAGGTATTACCACAGTCAGTATGCACTGCTCTAGGGAAAGCAGGTCCCACCAAAAGTAGGTATGCACCATATTATTGGTTCTTTCAGTAAAGTCATGTATAAGGGAAATAATAAAATAATAAACATCAAACATAATATAATAAAATTCTCACGTTTAGGCCACAACGCAAGCAGCCGTCCTCAGGTGAAGAAACAGAGCTGTCGGAAAGACAGCGTCCTAACGAACACTGCTAAGCTTGGCAGCGTATTTTAAATTGGGTGGGAGGAGGAGAGCGTCTTGATGAAGAAGTTTACATAACAGAGGAATTTAGCATGTTTATGACAAATGCAGATATGGGATTATTCACTCCTTGTGGAATGTGTAGGCAGGTGGGGGGTCTCAAAGTCATATTATGTTAGTGTATCATGTAGGATTGGCAATAATAAAGGGAGATACAATTTTAATAAGAAAGAACTGCAACAGCCCAAACCACCGCGTATCAAGCTAGTGCATTATGTGGAAAATAAAAAAGGGAGTTTCTAAAGAACTATACATACCTACATTGCAGGGGTCACTAAAAAGATCTCCAAAATCCTGAATAAACACAAGATCCAGGTCCGATTCAACACAGTACACAAAATCCGTGATTTAGTTCCATCTGTAAAAGATGCTCTTCCAGACATACAGTACCCGGGCGTTTACAAACTAAAGTGCCTCTGTGGTAGTAGCTACATTGGAGAAACCAAAAGACATATCTCGGACCGCATCCGCGAACATAAAGCAGACTTGAAACACGGTAAGACGAACTCCTCTGCCGTGGCAGATCACTGTTACAATTCAGTGGGCTCACATGACATTGACTTCTCCAAGACGGAGGTTCTTTGCAAACCAACTGGCTACCATGAGAGATTCGTTCATGAGGCCATTCACATATACAAGCACAAAGACAATTTCAACCGAGAAGATGGATTCAGGCTTAGTAACCACTGGAAAGATGTGTTAAATCATTTCTGTTCTTAATTAATTGTAATTTTACGATGACCTTCAGACCGCAGCTCTTTCGCCAGCATTGCCTCTTAATACCTCTCACACCACGGTTAATGGTATGGTTTACAACATGGAGTATACTAGGGCTTCGCAGCTGTCTCTCTCCCCCTCCTCTGTTCTGACCATGGACGAACTCGTCCGTCTGAACGGGGCCCGTAGCTATCCGTGGTACGGAAATTTGAGGGTAAGAATCCACCCATTTTTTCGCCATATAGCATTGTGATATATAACGACTTATGGTTGGTAGCTTAGCTGATTGGAGAATATAGAGTTTATTGATAACATGAAGGTAATTTATATTTTAGTTTTTATTGGTTCACTATATAGTACTGTGAATAGCTCAATGCTAAATTCGCCTAGTTATTTCAATGCTAAATTCTCCTGTTTTGATTTGTACTAAGTGCCTCGGTGAATGTGTATACTCTGACTTCAACGTAACTATTTCTGTAGCAGCTACAAGCGAATGCCTTAATTTAGCTATTTCAATGCTAAATTCTATGCTAATTCCTTTTAACAATGGGTGCCTCTGCGGAGGTGTATGCTTTAACTTTTAACATAGCTATTTCTGTGACCAGTCACAAGCTAATCATTCAGCCTTTTCAATGCTAAATTTTATGCTAATTCCTTCGTCAAGGCTCTTTGTTCCTCTCACACAGCTTAAAAGCCGTGATCTGAACGTGGCTCTCTCACTCCAGCGCTGTCCTACCAGACAGTCTCGCTCCCTTCACCTGATGAAGGCCGCTTGTGTTGTGGCCGAAGCGTCGTGAGAATATTATTGTGTTATTTTATTTTATCAATTTATTATTTTATTCTCATTCTACGTGACTTTACCGAAAGAACCAAAGAAGATGAATCATTGCAGTCACGAAAGCTTTAAATCGAAATTTAACCGCCTCTACGGGGAGGGATTCCACACATCCTTAAGATCATTCAACAGACTTCGGGATAAGAAGGCTCAACTAATCGAGTCTCTCACCTTTCTGAAGAGATGCCGCGACTCTAAGGTAATACCAACCGCATTTACACTAACCTCTGCTGTTGCAACTTCTCTCAATGCAAAACGAATTCTAGCTAGAACTAGCTTCGCTCTTATCTCGGAAAAAATCAGACTTACACGCACCGAACTCGATCAGTTAGACAAGACACTCTACAAATCACACTTAAAATTGACAGCAACAATGTCTACATCGGATTGGGAACATGTAGACAATATGACTACCTCTTCGGCTGCCACTATGTCGAACAAATGTAGGGACAATTTGATTTCCAAATTCAATCACCTCTCCAGCAAAAAATCGGATCCACACACCGAAAAGATAGACGTCAACAAAGTCGTAATTAATCGCAGTAACAGTTCCATTTCTGATGGTCTGAAATCCGTTTTAGCTAAAGGTCTAAACTTTGCTGTCACACCGAGACACTTACCGGTTAATGATATAATTGCCCATGTCGACGTTGCACTCAAGGGCTTGAGTCACATCTCTGCAGACGTAGCAAGATCTGAAATCGCTGCAACCCTCAAAAACGCTAAGTTGCCACCTAGCAACATCAGCAAAGACGAACGTTTTGAATTATCTCAATTAAAAAAGAGGGATGATATTGTCGTTCTCTCAGCCGACAAAGGCAATGCCACTGTCATCATGGACAAAACAGAATATAACAACAAAATTCAAGAACTACTCAACGATGGCAGCTATACAAAAATAAAAAGAGATCCCACCAACAGCCTGGTCACCAAAACGAACAAAATTATCTCTGATTCAACAGCATTAATTGATGAGAACAAACAGTTCTTGTTGAAACCCTCTGCTGCCAGACCACCAAGATTATATGGCCTTCCAAAGATACACAAAGAAGATACACCCCTTCGTCCCATCGTCTCTACTATCAGCTCCCCCACCTACAAACTGGCACGTTTTCTGGCTGATATACTGCGACCTTTCACTGGAAAAACCACCTCTGCGGTACTAAATTCTACTCACATGGTATCGACAATCAAAGACATTTCCCTGTCCCCAAACGACCTGCTTGTCAGTTTTGATGTGGTGTCCTTGTTCACCAAAGTCCCGGTACCTGACACCATCGCTATCATTGAAGACCTGGTTCATCAAGGACTGCATACTGATGTACCCCCCCTGGTGAGACATTGCTTAACCAACACATACTTCACCTGGAATGGAACTTTCTACAAACAAACTGAGGGCACCCCAATGGGCTCCCCCCTATCTCCGGTTGTAGCCAACGTATTCATGGAAAAATTTGAAACTGACGCCATCCAGACTGCCACTCTACGCCCGACCTTATGGAAGAGGTACGTTGATGACACCTTTGTCATCTGGCCACATGGCCAGCCTGCTCTAGACCAATTCCGCGACCACATCAATTCAATACACCCAGCCATCAGATTTACCATGGAGGTTGAAAAAGATGGCAAACTACCCTTTCTGGATGTCTTAATTAAAAGGAGACATGATGGTTCAATGAGCCACTCTGTCTACAGGAAAGCTACCCATACAGATGCTTACTTGAAACCGGATTCCCACCACCATCCATCCCAGAAGAACTGCCTCATCAAGACTCTATACCATAGAGCCCAATGCATTTCCGACCAGGAACACATTACCAGTGAACTCAAGCACATACACCAGGCTCTCAGGGCTAATGGCTACTCCGACTACACAATCCGCAAAGCCATCACTCCAGTCATGAAGAAGGATCCTCTTGTGGAGCCACTCAAAACTATCACCTTACCCTACATTGCAGGGGTCACTAAAAAGATCTCCAAAATCCTGAATAAACACAAGATCCAGGTCCGATTCAACACAGTACACAAAATCCGTGATTTAGTTCCATCTGTAAAAGATGCTCTTCCAGACATACAGTACCCGGGCGTTTACAAACTAAAGTGCCTCTGTGGTAGTAGCTACATTGGAGAAACCAAAAGACATATCTCGGACCGCATCCGCGAACATAAAGCAGACTTGAAACACGGTAAGACGAACTCCTCTGCCGTGGCAGATCACTGTTACAATTCAGTGGGCTCACATGACATTGACTTCTCCAAGACGGAGGTTCTTTGCAAACCAACTGGCTACCATGAGAGATTCGTTCATGAGGCCATTCACATATACAAGCACAAAGACAATTTCAACCGAGAAGATGGATTCAGGCTTAGTAACCACTGGAAAGATGTGTTAAATCATTTCTGTTCTTAATTAATTGTAATTTTACGATGACCTTCAGACCGCAGCTCTTTCGCCAGCATTGCCTCTTAATACCTCTCACACCACGGTTAATGGTATGGTTTACAACATGGAGTATACTAGGGCTTCGCAGCTGTCTCTCTCCCCCTCCTCTGTTCTGACCATGGACGAACTCGTCCGTCTGAACGGGGCCCGTAGCTATCCGTGGTACGGAAATTTGAGGGTAAGAATCCACCCATTTTTTCGCCATATAGCATTGTGATATATAACGACTTATGGTTGGTATCTTAGCTGATTGGAGAATATAGAGTTTATTGATAACATGAAGGTAATTTATATTTTAGTTTTTATTGGTTCACTATATAGTACTGTGAATAGCTCAATGCTAAATTCGCCTAGTTATTTCAATGCTAAATTCTCCTGTTTTGATTTGTACTAAGTGCCTCGGTGAATGTGTATACTCTGACTTCAACGTAACTATTTCTGTAGCAGCTACAAGCGAATGCCTTAATTTAGCTATTTCAATGCTAAATTCTATGCTAATTCCTTTTAACAATGGGTGCCTCTGCGGAGGTGTATGCTTTAACTTTTAACATAGCTATTTCTGTGACCAGTCACAAGCTAATCATTCAGCCTTTTTAATGCTAAATTTTATGCTAATTCCTTCGTCAAGGCTCTTTGTTCCTCTCACACAGCTTAAAAGCCGTGATCTGAACGTGGCTCTCTCACTCCAGCGCTGTCCTACCAGACAGTCTCGCTCCCTTCACCTGATGAAGGCCGCTTGTGTTGTGGCCGAAACGTCGTGAGAATATTATTGTGTTATTTTATTTTATCAATTTATTATTTTATTCTCATTCTACGTGACTTTACCGAAAGAACCAAAGAAGATGAATCATTGCAGTCACGAAAGCTTTAAATCGAAATTTAACCGCCTCTACGGGGAGGGATTCCACACATCCTTAAGATCATTCAACAGACTTCGGGATAAGAAGGCTCAACTAATCGAGTCTCTCACCTTTCTGAAGAGATGCCGCGACTCTAAGGTAATACCAACCGCATTTACACTAACCTCTGCTGTTGCAACTTCTCTCAATGCAAAACGAATTCTAGCTAGAACTAGCTTCGCTCTTATCTCGGAAAAAATCAGACTTACACGCACCGAACTCGATCAGTTAGACAAGACACTCTACAAATCACACTTAAAATTGACAGCAACAATGTCTACATCGGATTGGGAACATGTAGACAATATGACTACCTCTTCGGCTGCCACTATGTCGAACAAATGTAGGGACAATTTGATTTCCAAATTCAATCACCTCTCCAGCAAAAAATCGGATCCACACACCGAAAAGATAGACGTCAACAAAGTCGTAATTAATCGCAGTAACAGTTCCATTTCTGATGGTCTGAAATCCGTTTTAGCTAAAGGTCTAAACTTTGCTGTCACACCGAGACACTTACCGGTTAATGATATAATTGCCCATGTCGACGTTGCACTCAAGGGCTTGAGTCACATCTCTGCAGACGTAGCAAGATCTGAAATCGCTGCAACCCTCAAAAACGCTAAGTTGCCACCTAGCAACATCAGCAAAGACGAACGTTTTGAATTATCTCAATTAAAAAAGAGGGATGATATTGTCATTCTCTCAGCCGACAAAGGCAATGCCACTGTCATCATGGACAAAACAGAATATAACAACAAAATTCAAGAACTACTCAACGATGGCAGCTATACAAAAATAAAAAGAGATCCCACCAACAGCCTGGTCACCAAAACGAACAAAATTATCTCTGATTCAACAGCATTAATTGATGAGAACAAACAGTTATTGTTGAAACCCTCTGCTGCCAGACCACCAAGATTATATGGCCTTCCAAAGATACACAAAGAAGATACACCCCTTCGTCCCATCGTCTCTACTATCAGCTCCCCCACCTACAAACTGGCACGTTTTCTGGCTGATATACTGCGACCTTTCACTGGAAAAACCACCTCTGCGGTACTAAATTCTACTCACATGGTATCGACAATCAAAGACATTTCCCTGTCCCCAAACGACCTGCTTGTCAGTTTTGATGTGGTGTCCTTGTTCACCAAAGTCCCGGTACCTGACACCATCGCTATCATTGAAGACCTGGTTCATCAAGGACTGCATACTGATGTACCCCCCCTGGTGAGACATTGCTTAACCAACACATACTTCACCTGGAATGGAACTTTCTACAAACAAACTGAGGGCACCCCAATGGGCTCCCCCCTATCTCCGGTTGTAGCCAACGTATTCATGGAAAAATTTGAAACTGACGCCATCCAGACTGCCACTCTACGCCCGACCTTATGGAAGAGGTACGTTGATGACACCTTTGTCATCTGGCCACATGGCCAGCCTGCTCTAGACCAATTCCGCGACCACATCAATTCAATACACCCAGCCATCAGATTTACCATGGAGGTTGAAAAAGATGGCAAACTACCCTTTCTGGATGTCTTAATTAAAAGGAGACATGATGGTTCAATGAGCCACTCTGTCTACAGGAAAGCTACCCATACAGATGCTTACTTGAAACCGGATTCCCACCACCATCCATCCCAGAAGAACTGCCTCATCAAGACTCTATACCATAGAGCCCAATGCATTTCCGACCAGGAACACATTACCAGTGAACTCAAGCACGTACACCAGGCTCTCAGGGCTAATGGCTACTCCGACTACACAATCCGCAAAGCCATCACTCCAGTCATGAAGAAGGATCCTCTTGTGGAGCCACTCAAAACCATCACCTTACCCTACATTGCAGGGGTCACTAAAAAGATCTCCAAAATCCTGAATAAACACAAGATCCAGGTCCGATTCAACACAGTACACAAAATCCGTGATTTAGTTCCATCTGTAAAAGATGCTCTTCCAGACATACAGTACCCGGGCGTTTACAAACTAAAGTGCCTCTGTGGTAGTAGCTACATTGGAGAAACCAAAAGACATATCTCGGACCGCATCCGCGAACATAAAGCAGACTTGAAACACGGTAAGACGAACTCCTCTGCCGTGGCAGATCACTGTTACAATTCAGTGGGCTCACATGACATTGACTTCTCCAAGACGGAGGTTCTTTGCAAACCAACTGGCTACCATGAGAGATTCGTTCATGAGGCCATTCACATATACAAGCACAAAGACAATTTCAACCGAGAAGATGGATTCAGGCTTAGTAACCACTGGAAAGATGTGTTAAATCATTTCTGTTCTTAATTAATTGTAATTTTACGATGACCTTCAGACCGCAGCTCTTTCGCCAGCATTGCCTCTTAATACCTCTCACATCACGGTTAATGGTATGGTTTACAACATGGAGTATACTAGGGCTTCGCAGCTGTCTCTCTCCCCCTCCTCTGTTCTGACCATGGACGAACTCGTCCGTCTGAACGGGGCCCGTAGCTATCCGTGGTACGGAAATTTGAGGGTAAGAATCCACCCATTTTTTCGCCATATAGCATTGTGATATATAACGACTTATGGTTGGTAGCTTAGCTGATTGGAGAATATAGAGTTTATTGATAACATGAAGGTAATTTATATTTTAGTTTTTATTGGTTCACTATATAGTACTGTGAATAGCTCAATGCTAAATTCGCCTAGTTATTTCAATGCTAAATTCTCCTGTTTTGATTTGTACTAAGTGCCTCGGTGAATGTGTATACTCTGACTTCAACGTAACTATTTCTGTAGCAGCTACAAGCGAATGCCTTAATTTAGCTATTTCAATGCTAAATTCTATGCTAATTCCTTTTAACAATGGGTGCCTCTGCGGAGGTGTATGCTTTAACTTTTAACATAGCTATTTCTGTGACCAGTCACAAGCTAATCATTCAGCCTTTTCAATGCTAAATTTTATGCTAATTCCTTCGTCAAGGCTCTTTGTTCCTCTCACACAGCTTAAAAGCCGTGATCTGAACGTGGCTCTCTCACTCCAGCGCTGTCCTACCAGACAGTCTCGCTCCCTTCACCTGATGAAGGCCGCTTGTGTTGTGGCCGAAACGTCGTGAGAATATTATTGTGTTATTTTATTTTATCAATTTATTATTTTATTCTCATTCTACGTGACTTTACCGAAAGAACCAAAGAAGAAGAACTATACATACCCTACTACCATGCAATAAACCGATGTGAAAAAAATAAATATAAACTACATCAATATAATCAATGTACTCAATATACTCTCCAATAATCTGAGCTGTTAACATTAAGTAACTGGGTATACACTACACTATATAATGACTACCGTGTAGTAAACTGATAAAAAACTAAAATATAAACTACATCAATATAATCAATATACTCAATATACTCTCCAATAAGCTGAGGTTACATATCAGCAGAGGAATTTAGTATATTGACGCTAAGCAACTGCAACTACCCTACTACTAACAAAAAGTCATTATACATTACAATTTTACGTCACAAAAAATATATGCCTCCAACTAAACTTTTTTCTACATCACACGACTATACCCATCATATTTAGTCAGTATAGTCGTGTGATGTAGAAAATGGCATGTCATGTTCAAGTGATGAGCTCAATTCATGTCACTTTCAAGTGATGAGTACACTGCATGTCCCGTCCAAGTGATGAGCTCACTGCATATCACATTCAAGTGGCGAGCTCACTGCATGTCTTATTCACGTAACGAGCACACTGCATATCATTAAAGTGGCGAGCTCACTGCATGTCACATTCAAGTGGCGAGCTCACTGCATGTCACATTCAAGTGATGAGCGCACTGCATGTCACTTTCAAGTGGTGAGCTCATTGCATGTCACTTTCAAGTGATGAGCTCACTGCATGTCACATTCAAGTGTTGAGCTCACTGCATGTCACATTCAAGTGATGAGCTCACTGCATGTCCCATTCATTCATGTGATGAGCTCCCTGCATGTCACATTCAAGTGATGAGCGCACTGCATGACGTTCAAGTGGTCAGTGCACTACATGTCACATTCAAGTGTTGAGCTCACTGCAAGTCACATTCAAGTGGTGAGCTCACTGCATGTCACATTCAAGTGGCGAACTCACTGCATGTCACATTCAAATGATGAGCGCACTGCATGTCACATTCAAGTAGTCAGTGCACTACATGTTACATTCAAGTGTTGAGCTCATTGCGTGTCACATTCAAGTGATGAGCTCACTGCATGTCCCATTCATTCATGTGATGAGCTCCCTGCATGTCAGATTCAAGTGATGAGCTCACTGCATGTCACACTCAAGTGATGAGCGCACTGCATCTCACATTCAAGTGATAAGCTCACTGCTCGTCACATTCAAGTGATGAGCTCCTCCTCCTGCACGTAGCGTGGCAACCCATGGCACCTGTTGAGTCTGGGTTCCTGCGAGGAGGTGGGAGGTGGAGGAGGTTGAGGTGGAACTGGTGGTGGAGGAGGTGGACCCCTGACAAGGCCATTTTACCCCACCCTACCTGGCCATTATAACCCCACTCTCACTGGCCATTATAACCCCACCCTACCTGGCCATTATGAACCCACCCTACCAGCCTATTATAAACCCCAGTGACACGACAAATATGGACCCAGAACCCACACATCACTGACAACTATCACGATTGGTAATACCCCTAGACAACAAAGCCGAGTCTAATTAGCGTAATTGCATAAATTGACATAATTACCTAATTTTGTAAAATTACACCTTTTGCATTTTTCATTTCATTTTTATTATTTTTCAAGACAATATATACAACAATCCTGACCCTGATGCCTGTTGTATATTTGGAGTTCGCATGTTTCTCTCACTCTCCCCTTCGTTGTGAATTTTTGCCCGGCTCCTGTTTGTCACTCCACATTTATAGTTGCTGATATAAATTGACACGTAAAATGCCACTTAATTGGGCAATCATATGTGGCCAGGTTACGTCTGAAAAAGAGATATATCTTATGGGCCTTACCTGGTAAAATAAACAAATAAGCAGGTGGCTAGGTGAGTGATTGAATGAGAGAGTGGCTGAGTGATTGAGTGGTTGAGGGAGTGAGTGGCTGAGTTAGTGAGTGGCTGAGTGAGAGGCTGAATGAGTGAGTGGTTGAGTGAGTGGGTAGCAGAGTGACTAAGCAGCTGAGTGAGTGGCTGGGTGAGTGAGTTGTTGATTGAAAGCTTGAGTACGTGAGTGGTTGAGTGAGTGGCTGAGTGGGTGGCTGAGTGAGTGAGACACGGGAAGCAAGAGGGAGACAGGGGGAGATAGAAGAGTGAGACACGGGGAGAGAAAGGAGACACGGGGAGAGAGAGGAGGGAGACAGGAGGAGGTTGGAGAGGGAAAAGCGGGGAGAGAGAAGAGACACGGAGAAAGATAGGAGGGAAACGCGGGGAGGGAGAGGAGAGAGACACGGCGACATAGAGGAAGGAGACACGGGGAGAGAGAGGAGGGAGACCCTGGGAAAAAAAGAAAGGAGGAGACACGCGGAGGAGGTGAGAGGTAGGAGGAGAGTGCGTGGAGGTGAGAGGGGAGAGATAGGAGGAGAGTGCGTAGAGGAGGCGAGGGCTCCTATAATGATGACTTCAAGGCATGCTGGTGGACAAGTTCATGTGACCCACATAGCACAGGGAGCCATCGCTGTTGGAACCGCATGGGCAGGGAACGTGGCCTCCAACCCACCACCTGCACCAGCCTCACCACCACAAACCAACAACCACAACTAGAACTACAAATTCAACCACAAATGTAACCACAAATGTAACCACAGCCACAACCATACCCAACAACCATAACCACTATAACCACAACTATAACCAAAACCAACTACAATTATAACCACACCCACAACAATAACCACAATTATAGCCATATCTATAACCACAACTCTAAGCACTAAAACCAGACACAACTAAAACCACAACCATGATATAACCACTACAACTATAACCGCATTTCCGGTTATCACAGGTGGCAACATATGGTGCGAAAGAAGTTCAACACACATACAACAACAAAAGACAAAGATTTATTCTATAGCCTATAACAGACTGTTGGGGCAAGTTCTGTTAGCGAGTACCTATGGAGACCCGCAGTGTGGAACACAAGCAGGTGGGTGGCCAGCACTACACCCGACCGTCTTTGTCTCCCGAGTGGCGATGTTTATTACACACCACAACAGGTACTCATTTCAGGCAGAGTCGACGTAGGGGAAGCCCTGGACTGGTTCAAATGATCGTCACTGGTGTTGGCCGTGAGCGGGAATCGAACTTTCTCGGGTCCGTGGCGTGGCGTTCAACCGCTACTCTACTGCTCCCTACACATACAACAACCATGAAAGACAACATAACCACCTTCACCACAACTATAACCACAAAAACATAACATAACCATCACAACTTGTACCACAATCACAATTATAACCACAACCCCAAGTATAACAACAACAATAACATAACCACAACTGTAACTATAACCATGAAAACCCCAACCTCCACGTACACAACTATAGCCACAAAAAATATACCCCCCACAACCGCAATTATTACCACAACCAAAAGCACCATAACAACCAACATAACCACCTACACCACAACTAAAACCTGAACCACCACTACAACCAGCGATACAACCACAACTATAACCACTGCCACCACATTCAAAACCACCACAACCAACATCACCTCAACCACCACAACCATAACAAGCAACATAACCACAACAACCACATTGATGCTGATACTCTAACACCACCTACACAACCACTTTATCAAGGCTCTATGTATCCGTGTGTCCATGTGTCTCCGTGTCTCCACATGTCCCTGTGGGTGGGTGAATAGATGGGTTAGTGGGTGAGTTGGTGAGTGGGCAAGTGAGTGGGTGGGTGTGTGGGCGATGGAATCGAACCTGCACCTCTGCAGTGCAAGTCCAGTGAGCTAACGACCCGCATGTGGTGGGGTAAAGTGTGGGTACGCCCACCTTGCTCCAAAACGTGGAGATCAGCGTGGAAGAGTAGACCAAATACCCTAATTAGCGGCGTCTAGTGGAGGCCTCCTCCGCCAGCACGCGATTCGCCTCCTTCACAATAAACCCTTCCTTGCAAAGATAAAAAAGTATATTTGACTGATCCCATCAGCCTCTCATCAGCAGCAATGGCTCAACTCGAGCGCCACTCTGGACCGCTTTCCACCTTCAGTGCCTCAGCAGCAGAGCCGGGCTCTGCTTGAACCGATGCCGTGAGCCCAGCAGCTGTTTAGAAGCCTACGGCTGTGGGCCGCCTTTGTCTCTCCTCCACCACTGCTGAGGTGTCCACATCATGCGAGGTTCTCACCTTCAGGCTGAGTCGACCCAGAGGAGGCCCAGGCAGCGAACCGCTTCAGAAGTTGGCGCCACGTTCACCGGCGGAAGCGGAAGTAGAGAGAGCAGCAGAAGCATCGCGTGTGGGGAGCAGCTGAGGTGTGGATCAGAACTGTGTATTAGTGGTGGTGTGGTAGTAGTGGTGGTGGTGTTCGTGGTGGTGGGGTTGTTAGTGGTAGTGGGGTTGTTATTGGTGGTGGGGTTGTTATTGGTGGTGGGGTTGTTATTGGTGGTGGCGTTGTTAGTGGTGGGGTTGTTGTTAGGAGTGCTCTGTTAAGGCTAAATACGCGGGAGCTTTGTCTTTGGCGGTGTGAGTGGGGGAGGGGGCGTAGAGGGGGGGGAAGGTGCTGGGGGGGAGGGGCTCACACTGAGGGCGTGATCACCGAGCCCCGCCCCCACTTGTTTCTGCCGATCTTTTTTCTCACATGTGGCGGTAGAGAAGCACCGAGACGACAGAAGCAGCGACTCTCTGGAGGAAGTGAGGAACTGTAGGTGAGTGGTGATGTGAGTGGTGAGGACGTGTGTGTCTGTGTAGTGTACTGGCAGGAGGAGTGGTGGCGTTAGTGGTGTTACTGATAGTGGTGGTGGTATGTTGTGAGTGAGTCGTGACGATGTGAGTTCATGTCAGAATCAGAATATTTATACTGGAGTCAGATGAGCTATACAGCTCTTTCTCACAGATGTCCAGTGTTGTGGGTGAGTGGTAAAGATGTAACCTCGCGTTGATGTGAGTTTCTTATTAATGATGTGGGTCCGTGTTAATGATGTGGGTTTGTGATTTAAAGCTTTCGTGACTGCAGTAATTCATATTCTTAGTTCTTTCGGTAAAGTCACGTTGAAGGGAAACAATAAAATAATAAAATATATATATAACAATAAAATTCTCACGACGTTTCGACCATAACACAAACGGTCGTCATCAGGTGTGTCTGTTTGCATAAATGTATTTATTTTTAAACGGTGTATTTATTTATTTATAAAAAACGTTAGCACCACGCGCAGCGATTTAGCAGTTTATTTAAAAGTACGAGTCCATCTATGTTCTGAAAAGAGGAGGGGGGAGACGAAACAATCATTGTATGCCGTCTGAAAGCCACTGTAAGCGTGAACAATCAATTAAAACCTGAAATGGTTTATCAAATCTTTCCAATGATTGCTAAGCCAGAATCCATATTCTCGGTTGAAATTGTCTCTGTGCTTGTATATGTGGATAGCCTCATGAACGAATTTCTCATGGTAGCCAGATGGCTTACAAAGAACCTCTGTCTTGGAAAAGTCAATGTCATGTGAGCCTACTGAATTATAACAATAATCTGCCACGGCCGAGGTGTTGGTCCTACCGTGTTTAAGGTCTCCTTTGTGTTCACGAATGCGGTCCGAGACATGGCGTTTGGTTTCTCCAATGTAACTACTACCACAGAGGCAACTTAGTTTGTAGATACCAGGGTATTGTATGCCCGGAATCACATCTTTTACAGACGGAACCAGATCACGGATTTTATGTAATGTGTTGAAACGGACCTGGATCTTGTGTTTATTCAAGATTTTGGAGATCTTTTTTGTGATCCCCGCAATGTAGGGTAAAGTGATGGTTTTGAAAGGCTCCTCAAGAGGGTACTTCTTCATGGTTTGAGTGATAGCTTTGCGGATTGTATAGTCGGAGTAACCATTAGCCTTAAGAGCTTGGTGTACGTGCTTGAGTTCACTGCCTATGTGTTCCTGGTCGGATATGCATTGGGCTCTATGATACAGAGTCTTGATGAGAGAATTCTTCTGTGATGGATGGTGATGGGAATCCGGTTTCAGATAAGCATCCGTATGGGTAGCTTTCCTGTAGACAGAGTGGCTCATTGAACCATCAGGTCTCTTTTTAATTAGGACATCCAAAAAAGGTAGCTTGCCATCTTTTTCGACTTCCATGGTAAATCTGATGGCTGGGTGTATGGAATTGATGTGGTCGAAGAATTGGTCTAGAGCAGGCCGGCCATGTGGTCAGACGACAAAAGTGTCATCCGCGTACCTCTTCCATAAGGTTGGGCGCAGTGGCAGTCTGGATGGCGTCAGTCTCAAATTTCTCCATGAAAATGTTAGCTATAACCGGAGATAGGGGGGAGCCCATTGGGGTGCCCTCAGTTTGTTTGTAGAAAGTTCCATTCCAAGTGAAGGGCTATCCACATATACAAGCACAGGGACAATTTCACCCGAGAAGATGGATTCTGGCTTAGCATTGGAAAGATTTGATAAACCATTTCAGGTCTTAATTGATTGTTCACGCTTAAAGTGGCTTTCAGACAGCATACATTAAAATTTGTCGTCTCCCCCTTCCTCTTTTCAGAACATAGATGGACTAGTTCTTCTAAATAAACTGCCAAATCGCTGCACGTGGCGCTAACGTTTTTTTTTATAAATAAATAAATACACCGTTTGAAAATAAATAAATTCATGCAAACCGACACACCTGATGACGACCGTTTGTGTTATGGTCGAAACGTCGTGAAAATTTTTATTGTTTTATATATATTTTATTATTTCATTGTTTCCCTTCAACGTGACTTTACCGAAAGAACTAAGAAGATGTGGGTTTGTGTTGATGATGTTGGTTCACGGTGAGGATGAGTCTGTGATGTGACGTGACTCGTGTTGTGACGTGGGAAGCAGTGCCGACGTGCACCCTCTACCCTGTGTGATCCTCGCCTTCGTCTCCCGCTCTCCACACAGAGACCCGGACCGTGCGAGAGACGCCGCGAATTATGTGCACTCTGCACTGTTCGGACCGTGTACCAGTCGGAGCGCGGGCGGTGTTGTTGCAGTGAATGCCACGCTGCCCTCCAAGTTCGACTCCCGCTGACGGCCACCAACACTGCTGACGATTACCTCAACCACTCCTGGGCCTCCCCTTGTAGCCATAACGAGCAGCACCTACGAAGACCGGCACGGCACACGACACCAGTGTTGGTGGCCGTGAGCAGGAATCGAACCCCGGGTCGCTAGGTTCATAGCACAGCGCGCTAATCACTACACTACCGCACACACACACAGACACACACAAACACACAGATACACACACAGATACACAGACATACACACAAACACTCAGACACACACACAGACATACAGACACACACAGATGAGACACAACACACATCCGCCCTCGGGCCGTGACGTCACACCCGCTTCCACCCAGTCTGCCGCTAGAGCCACGCTGCAAGCTGCCTGCTGAGGAGCGCCTCTCTGCACGAAGCCTCCTGGAGCCTCTCTCGTAGCAGTCACCATGGAGGCTCACGGGCTGCGCAGTACTTCACGCACCCTCGTGACGCTGCTCGTGGCGAGCTCCGCGTTCCTCGCGTCTGTGCCCACGGAGGAGAAGAATTTCTCCCCTAACTAGCTGGTTAAGCCGAGGGGAGCCTGGGAGGTCCAACCGCCACAGGCCGGACAGCCTCTACCTCTCACCAAAGCGACCGTGGCCGTCCACATCAGCAACCGCCTCACAGGTCACGAAGCCGAGAGGGTGCCTCGAGTCGCTTCCTCTCCCAGCCATGGCATGGAGGTTCCCCAAGGAGGAGGAGAAGACGACGACCCAGCTCCTTCAGGGTGGACGACCTTCATGGAGATGCTGCACAGCGGGCCGGTGGCCATCGCCTACGAGGTGGCGAGCGCGGGGATCACCCTCCTCAGCCTCGGAGTGGCGGCTGAAGAATGCAGTGGTGAGTGCCGACTTCACGCTCACACAGGCCATCAGCGTGGCACCGTGACATACACCACATGCAGAGACACCACACGCAGAGATGCATCACGCGTACAGATCACTCGCGCAGATATAAGAATCTCACTCGCATACACCACACACACAAGTATATATCACATCCACGCACACATCCTAGACAAAGTCGCATATGTCATTTGGAACAAGCAAACACCTTGCTCAATTAAGTATACTTAAAAATTATCCACTGCAACTTTAAGGGTGTTTTTTGTTACTGGCAGCGTGGCATTTGGGACATGTGCTGGACTCCTTGTGCGGCGTTGGTGAGTTGCGCTGGTGCGGACAGAACAATGTCCCCTAGCCAGTAGAGTCAGAACAATAATATTTTTTAATGGTTGAGGAATCCGATGAGCTATAAAGCTCTTTTTCACAGATGTCCGGTAGGGGCTGGTAAGAACGTTACAACAACAAATACTACAAAAACATGTAATAGTGCAAAGTACAAGAAAGGTTAACAAATCACCCAAACACAAACAAATAAAACTAAACCAGCCCCATCATACTCTTTGGTTCTTTCGGTAAAGTCACGTAGGTATAAAATAAAGTAAATCACGATGTTTCGGGTGCAACACAAGCGTCCATCATCGGGTGGGGAAAGCATGGTCTGCTGCTGAGGCAGACTGATTTATTTGATTTTATACCTACGTGACTTTGCCGAAAGAACCAAAGAGTATGGATTCCTGCAGTCACGAAAGCTTCAAATCAAGAACACCCCCATCATACCAGTCAAAGCCCACTGAGGTACTAACTTATTTTTCAGATGGAACCTGGTCACAAATGAAAGCTCAACCTCGTTGTAAACCGCGCATGCACGTGAGCGCAAACCGCTACTGTAGGCGATTGCGCAGGTACGCGAGCGCTGGGCACCACCAAAAATAGTCGTGTAGGCACGCGCGTGCTGAACAATACTGTAAACGATCGTACAGGTACGGACACCAAGCACGCTCTACTCCTTTATTCGCCGCAAACAGCCGCGTGTGCGTGCGAACACAAAACACTCTCCACCCTCCTCTTCACCCTCCAAAGGAGCACAAGAAACAGTTTATTCCCCTACCAGTTATTTTATTTACCGCAAGCAACCCGTTAAGCTACGCGTAATTGTGTGGGTCAGTGGATGTCAGCCTATTCCCCTTGAGATCCTAGACTGTATTTCCTCTGCCTATCGCTCTGCTTTCTACCCTCGATCAAATAGCCCAAACTTACCTCTCTCTCTTACTCACGTGTACTTCCACTCTGCTGCGCTGGAAGCTGTAGAAAAGCGATCAGTAGAGGGTTGAGCCTGGCTGCGCTGAAGTGCATCACGCGGACGTCTCGAACGGCTAACTCCCCTCCTGCGTGGACCGCGATGATCTTGAAGAACTGCCTTGCTACCTGAATCCCCCTCCCTTTATCCCACCTACAACAAAGGAATTTCGCCGTTTCGCTCCCTTGGCCTCCCGTCCAATCAGGGGCTCGGATTTTCCCACCCTTCGATACCCGGATCCCAACTCGGGTGATGTCGCCGCAGTGATCTCTCCGACATCCGCTCTCTGTTCTCCCGCTACCAGTCCACTGACCCGTGCTTGTGTGTGTGTGGTTCCACTCGCGGTGGCTCGATGGCCCTTGCCGTGACCATGCAACTTTAATATTAGGTCCCGGCGCCGCAGTGCATGTCAGCTACAGGGGGAAGATCGCCCAATTTCCCGGCCGCAGGAAACCATGAAGATCGATCCCATTAGGGACTTCTGGAAAAAAAACCTATCGGCCGGGTGACCTCCCCTCCTGGCTCTACGTGGGGCGTGTGTGCGTTCGTGCGGGGGGAGGGGGGGTGGCGAGGGTGCACCGCGTTGGCGTCGGCATCCCCCGGTGGCGGCTTCACGGCGGTGGGCACGGCCTCGGCAGAGCGGCTCTGCTGCGGCGGCCTCACGACTGTGCAGTGGGCAAAACGCGGACGTCTGAGAAGGCACCAGCCCCGGGAGAGTGGCGGGAAATCCGAGGCATCGGTGACGGCGTCGCGGCGGTGGGCACGGCTCCGCTGGAGCGGCTCCGCTGCGGCGGCACCACAGATGACGGTTCCCCAAGATGGAGAATACCCGTCTCCCTCAAGGTGGACGACCTTGATAAAGATGCTGCACAGTGGGCCGGTGGCCATCACTTACGACGTGGAGAGCGCGGGGATCACCATTACCAGCCTAAGAGTCTGGCTGAAGAATCCACTAATAAGAGAGAGAGTATGCTGGCGTCACTGTAACATAGAACATCAGCAGGACACCACAACAGAGACACCACACCCAGAGAGGCATCATGGATATAGATCACTCAGGCAAATGTCATAATCTCACATGCATAGATGACACAAATCAGAATCAGAATATTTATACTGGAAGAATCCGATGAGCTATTAAGCTATTTTTCACAGATGTACAGGAGAGGCAGGTTAGAACGTTACAACAACAAACAATAAAAAATCACACTCACATCCTCGACAAAGTCGCACACATTTATTACAAGCACACATTGTTCATGTTGGTGGATTACAAATAGTTGTCCGATATTTGCCACTGAAAGGCAGGTACAACACTCGTGCTCAATCAATGGTGGTGGTGTGGCAGATAGCAAGTGAAAAAAACATATTTGAGTGGAGTGACCAACAGGGGAAGAAGGAGACTGCAATCTCTTGCCTCTCATAATGATTTTGTTTCCGGTTTTAAACAGAAGTCATCGCAGCGCAGACGAGTTTACCGAAGCCGCTACATGAGAGGATCCATGTGTAAATTGGCTCGGAGCAAGTGCCACCCCATGAAAATCAAGAGGACCCATAGATCCCTAAAGACTCAACTGGATGGCTGCTCCATGATGAATAGCTCACCAACACTTACCAGCGCACCCACCAACAGCACCACTCCTACCAACACCACCACTCCTACCAACACCACCATTCCTACCAACACCACCATGACAAACCCCACCCCGAAAAACTAACACCATCACACTTTTAAATACCAACACCTCTACCAATACTATCCTGACTAACACCACCACCCCTTCCACCCCTACAAACCCTACCAACAGCATTTTCTCCACCTTCACTACCACCCGGACCAACACCATCATCCCAGCTGAGTGTGAGTGGTGTCACCTCATGATAATGGCCCGCATCAATGCCTGCCGCACTAAAATAAGCTCAATTACCCCTACCAGCTCAATCACCAATTCCACCGCTCCTACCAACTCCGCCACTTTGACCAATCCCACGTTTACCAACATTACCTCCTCTACCCTCACTACCACCCCTACCCACATCACCCCAGCTGAGCATGTGTCCAGCCTCATGATCATGAGGGAAAAGAGATCACTCTTCATGGCTGGATGAATGCCTGCTCCACCACTCCTACCAACTCCACCACCTCTACCAACCACACACCTACTAACACTACCTCCTCTACTAACCCAACCCTGACCACCATCACTTCCTCTACCCTCACCACCACTCCTTCCCACATCATCACCCCAGCTGAGCGTGAGTCCCGCCTCGTGATCATGAGGGCAAAGAGACCACTCTTCATGGCCCGGATCAATGCCTGCTCCACCACTCCTACCAACTCCACCACCTTTAGAATCCGCACACCTACCAACACCACCACACCTCCCAACACCGCTACCCTTACCAAACGCAACTACTCCGACGAACACCACCACTCCTACCAAAACCAACCCTACCAACGCCAACCCTACCAACACCAACCATACCAACACCATTATTCCTACCAACACCACTCCCCCTACCAACACCAACCCTACCAACACCAATCCTACCAACACAATGACTCCTACCAACACGACCACCCCAACCGACACCATCACTCTTTCCAACAACAGCCCTATCAACGCTACCTATCCTACAATTGCCAACTCTATAAACACCTTTACCTCTACCAACACCACCACCACCCCAAATAAGAAATAATACAAAATAAATAACATTCCAACATCGCTGCACCCTTTCCATGTTCCCTCCTTTGTTTACGCGTCATCCATTAAAATAAGTTATTGTTATTTTTTAAGAATAATAGTTACTAAGAATATTGTTTTGTATTAAGTGAAGTCATAATATTGTTCGAAAAGCTGGTTAATGTAGATCCTTTGTCAGTCATTTCTAGATGATTGCCTCGCCTTGCCTACATTCACCTTGGTGACTCAATCACATGCTCAAGGACACGAGTGATATTTTCGGCTAACAGAAGGTGTGAACCTACCTTTACCACCAGCAGTTGGATGGACTGGTGAAGTTGTCTAAACAGAACCATTTATATGCCCGATGTTGATTGCTTCCAATGTGTATGCTTGTGACTGACAGATCTGTGGTGAGCAGAAGTGTAAAGGTTAGCGTGCTGCGCTACGAACCCGGCGACCCGAGTTCAATTTCCACTCATGGCCAACACCAGTGATGATTATCTAAATCGTTACTAGGCCTCCCCTAGGTCGACTCAGTCTCAAATTAGTGCCTGGTGCTCATTTAGCTTAGGCTACCTCACATGCCATGTCAGCCTTCATAAGGCGCTCGCTAACAGCGCTTGCCACAACAGTCTTAAGTCTTTACGGAGGATCTTTGTCTTTGACTGACACATCTGTGGGCTAGAGTGTAGCTTGATTTAGTGTTCATGTGAGGGATGTGCTTTGCCTGCCGCCGCCACTGCGTCTCCGCTCATGTGTGTTTAGCCGTGTCAGTGACGCGCCACGATGTCATTGCTGCTGCTGCTGTCACTGCCACGACCCAGTCGGTGTAGGGTGCTCTGGGACGAACTAAAAAAGTGGCACGAGGATTATTGCTCCTACTTCAGCAGATCAAGAACGGTTCTCATGGAGTCATCAAAATGCACCTGAAACCACTGCTGAGCATCTCAATCACATATGTGAAATGTCACCAGTGGTGTCCGTTGCCCCTGCTGTGAGTGGCGGAGATGTCCGTGAATGGTGATGTCCCTGAGTGGCGGTGGAGTCTTTGTACAATGCGGCTACTGTATTCGTGATGAAATAACCTGAGACGAGCATGCTTGGTGGAGCTCAACAGAAGGTGGTGAGGCAGAGGTGTGAACTGAAAGTTCGAGCTTAAGGCGTGAGCTCAAGGTGTAAGGTCGAGGTATAAGCTGATGTGAGCTGGAGATGCGATCTGGAGGGGAGCACGCGGTGTCCCCATGCTCACAAGCGTCGTGTTGCGGGAGGTGGCCCGAACTAAACTATTTTTATTTACCAAGTAAGGCCCACTGGTCCATGTAGCTCTTTTTCAGACGCGACCTGGTCACAAGGGAGCAGCGGCACTCTGTGCTGTCTTCGCGGAGGGGGTCCAAGGGGCGTTGGGGGGGGCTCTGGGGTGCGGTCACCGCATCGCGCCGCTTTTAGATGCGCTTCTGCGGCCATCTGGACCGCTCTTCCTTCCGATATTTGGAAGCCATTGGAGCTCCGCACTTTTAAATGTCTTTGACAACTCATTTTCTTAGAACCGCTTTTTGTGCTTAGTTTGTTGTCCTTCCCCAGCACCTTCGATTAGCGCGGTTGGCTACGTACGGTGCGATAGAAGTTCAACATACATACATATTCTATGTTAGTGCTGTATTTTGTGCATTGGTGTTGCAGCCAGCCAGAAACCGGCGCGACCAACAATATCCCCAAGCTCTGTGGTCCTACATTGGGATTATTTGTCGATACCGCGTTGGCAGTGGTGCACAAATAACACAAATCACTGAACTCATTCGTTAATACAACGGCTGCCTTAAGAGGAAAATATATCATGGGCGATGTTTCAGGCAATGGGCCCCACTGCATGACATATGTTTGCCCAGCTCCATTCAAGAGCGAGTATACATGTGAGGGGAGAGAACCAACGCGTGTGAGGGGGAAACATTCAATCTCCGAGAGCTGGAAATGTCTCCGCTTGCTGCGCTGCCCAGACCCTGGCTAGGCCAGGAGATGGCGACCTCAGCGACCACGGGTAGGAGTTTCACCAAATTTGTGTGGCGATCCACATGTGCACGCACACGTGCACGCACACACACATAGACTTACACACTCACACACACAGACTCACTCACAGACTCACTCAACAACAACCGCCATTCGCCACTAAGTAGGGCGGCGACGTCACCACGACGCTTGTGCCAGGCCATGTGCACCTTGAGGCCACGTGAAGTGTCGAACGCCCGCTGGCAGGAGGTCACGGGGCAGACCCAGGTGCCACGGGTCGACTGAGATGACTGGCTGATGCACCACCTGTGCCCCCTACTGTGCCAACCTGCTGTGCCTTAGTCACCCGGCGCTCCGCTCGTTGTTGTGAGCGTCACTCCTCCGCCCTCCGTTGTTGGAGGGCGACTGCCTCCAACTGCCCAGTAGCGTTCTTCACGAGCCTCCTCCACAGAGGCCGATCTTGACAGCGCTGGTACCAGTCATCGGCAAGTCCACTCAGCTCCACGTCCTCCTGTACCACATCACTCCATCTCTTCTCTAGCCCATGCCGCGCCCGTTTAGCCCCCTCGATCCGACCGAACAAAAGCTGTTTCGGCATGCGGTGGCTGGGCATGCGGGCTACATGACCCAGCCAACACAGCCTTGCCTGCCAGAGGAGCTCACCGATGGGACCTTGCCCAGCTCTTTTGAGGATTTATGAGCTCCTCACACAATCCAGCCTGGTTAAACCCAGGATGGATCGTAGGCAGGCCAGCTTAAATGTTTCCAACCTGCGAAGATGCTCCATTAGGGGGGTCCACGTTTCGCAAGTGTAGAGAAGGAAGGGAATGACCGTGGCCGAGAAGACCCGAAGCTTAATGCGAAGTGACAGACCAGGTAGCTTCCACACAGCGTTACGCAACCGATAAAAAGATATTGCCGCTCACACACTCACTCACACACTCACACAGACACACACACAGACTGACACAAAGATCCCCCGTATATCCTGAACAGACTTTTGGGGCAAGTGCTGTTAGCGAGCAGCTATGCATGGCACACGAGGGGGTGGGCAGCCAGCACCACGCCCGGCCGCCTTTTTCTCCATAGTGGCGATGTTTACACACAGCACCGCGCTAACCGCTGCACCACCGCTCCCCCGCTGTTACAGTACAGCACTGTCCCCAGGTAAGATGGCCGCCCGCCTCCACGTGACTCGGCGCGCGCACTCGGCACGTGGTGTCATCACCACGTGGTGTCACCGAAAGCGCGGTCTCGCGCCATCCCTGCTCACGGAGTCGCTGCCGCATTGGTCTCTGGGCCTCTCGTGTCCAGCGTCTGTCGGTCTCTTGTGACTCTGTGTGCGAGTCGCTGGCTATCTGTAAGGGTCTCTTCTGGGTCTTTGTGCGAGTCTCTGGGTCTCTGTGTGAGGGTCTGGGTCTCTGTGTGAGGGTCTCTGGGCCTGGTGCAAGGAACAAGAAAATGGAGCCTGCCAATGTCCCCCTCTCCTCCACGTGGCGTGGCAATGCAGCCGCTCCCCGCTCGTGTGGGCCAGTGCAGTTGCACCGCCTGCACACGCGGTAGTAGACGCGGTAGCCACTGGTGGTGTACCGCGTGCTCATAATTTTCTGTACTGTATCGTCATTTCCTGAACAGGAACATAAAGGTAATTGTCTATAGCACACAATACAGGTTTATAGCACATAATACAGTTTTTTTGGTACAATTTTACGTGATCTAACCAAAAAAACGTGTATTATGGATAATATTTTTCGCGAAAGCCTGCGTGTTAAACAGTTTATAGCACAGCCTGCGTGTTAAACTGTTTAGTCATGCGCTTGTGTTTTAGTGTTGCCCTTGCTCCCAACACTCCGATTAGCACAGTTGGCTACGTTGAAAGAAGTTTAACACGCTACAAGTTATTTTACTTTCTACATCCGTTAATGGAGCAGATCACGGCAAAAATAACAACTAAAGTCTCGAGTAAGGCAATGTGTTATATTCTGTTTTGTCCATGATGACAGTGGCATTGCCCTTGTCGGCTGAGAGGACGACAATATCATCCCTCTTTTTTAATTGAGAACTACTCAACGATGGCAGCTATACAAAAATAAAAAGAGATCCCACCAACAGCCTGGTCACCAAAACGAACAAAATGATCTCTGATTCAACAGCATTAATTGATGAGATCAAACAGTTCTCGTTGAAACCCTCTGCTGCCTGACCACCAAGATTATATGGCCTTCCAAAGATACACAAAGAAGATACACCCCTTCGTCCCATCGTCTCTACTATCATCTCCCCCACCTACAAACTGGCACGTTTTCTTGCTGATATACTGCGACCTTTCACTGGAAAAAACACCTCTGCGGTATTAGATTCTACTCACCTGGTATCGACAATCAAAGGCATTTCCCTGTCCCCAGACGACCTGCTTGTCAGTTTTGATGTGGTGTCCTTGTTCACCAAAGTCCCGGTACCTGACACCATCGCTATCATTGAAGACCTGGTTCATCAAGGACTGCATACTGGTGTACCCCCCTTGGTGAGACATTGCTCAACCAAAACATACTTCACCTGGAATGGAACTTTCTACAAGCAAACTGAGGGCACCCCAATGGGCTCCCCCCTATCTCCGGTTGTAGCCAACGTATTCATGGAAAAATTTGAAACTGACCCCATCCAGACTGCCACTCTATGCCCGACCTTATGGAAGAGGTACGTTGATGACACCTTTGTCATCTGGCCACATGGCCAGCCTGCTCTAGACGAATTCCGCGACCACATCAATTCCATACACCCAGCCATCAGATTTACCATGGAGGTCGAAAAAGATGGCAAACTACCCTTTTTGGATGTCTTAATTAAAAGGAGACATGATGGTTCAATGAGCCACTCTGTCTACAGGAAAGCTACCCATACAGATGCTTACTTGAAACCGGATTCCCACCACCATCCATCCCAGAAGAACTCCCTCATCAAGACTCTATACCATAGAGCCCAATGCATTTCCGACCAGGAACACATTACCAGTGAACTCAAGCACGTACACCAGGCTCTCAGGGCTAATGGTTACTCCGACTACACAATCCGCAAAGCCATCACTCCAGTCATGAAGAAGGATCCTCTTGTGGAGCCACTCAAAACCATCACCTTACCCTACATTGCAGGGGTCACTAAAAAGATCTCCAAAATCCTGAATAAACACAAGATCCAGGTCCGATTCAACACAGTACATAAAATCCGTGATCTGGTTCCATCTGTAAAAGATGCTGTTCCAGACATACAGTACCTGGGCGTTTACAAACTAAAGTGCCTCTGTGGTAGTAGCTACATTGGAGAAACCAAACGACATATCTCGGACCGCATCCGCGAACATAAAGCAGACTTGAAACACGGTAGAACGAACTCCTCTGCCGTGGCAGATCACTGTTATAATTCATTGGGCTCACATGACATTGAATTCTCCAAGACGGAGGTTCTTTGCAAACCAACCAGCTACCATGAGAGATTCGTTCATGAGGCCATTCACATATACAAGCACAGAGACAATTTCAACCGAGAAGATGGATTCTGGCTTAATAACCATTGGAAAGATGTTTTAAACCATTTCTGTTCTTAATTAATTGTATTTTACGATGACCTTCAGACCGCAGCTCTTTCGCCAGCATTGACTCTTAATACCTCTCACACCACGGTAAATGGTATGGTTTACAACATGGAGTATAATAGCGCCTCGCAGCTGTCTCTCTCCCCCTCCTCTGTTCCGACCATGGATGAACTCGTCTGTCTGAACGGGGCCCATAGCTATCCGTGTTGCTAAAGTTGAGGGTAAGAATCCACCCATTTTTTCGCCATATAGCATTGTGAAATATAACGACTTATTGTTGGTAGCTTATCTGATTGGAGAATATAGAGTTTATTGATAACATTAAGGTAATTTATATTTTAGTTTTTTATTGGTTCACTATATAGTACTGTGAATAGCTCAGATGTGTAGGCCTTGACTTCAACATAGCCATTTCTGTGACCAGTCACTAGCTAATCACTCAGTTATTTCAATGCTAAATTCGCCTAGTTATTTCAAGGATAAATTATCCTGTTTGATTTGTACTAAGTGCCTCGGTGAATGTGTATGCTCTGACTTTAACATAGCTATTTCTGTGACCAGTTACAAGCTAATCACTCAGCTATTTCAATGCTAAATTCTATGCTAATTCCTTTGTCAAGGGGTGCCTCTGCGGATGTGTATGCTTTAACTTAGCTATTTCAATGCTAAATTCTATGCTAATTCCTTTGTCAAGGGGTGCCTCTGCGGATGTGTATGCTTTAACTTTTAACAAAGCCATTTCTGTGACCAGTCACAAGCTAATCACTCAGCCATTTCAATGCTAAATTATATGCGAATTCCTTTGTCAAGGCGCTTTGTTTCCTCTCACACAGCTTAAAGGTCGTGATCTGAACGTGGCTTTTTCACTCCAGTGCTGTCCTACCAGACAGTCTCGTCCCTTCACCTGATGAAGGCCACTTGTGTTGTGGCCGAAACGTCGTGAGAATATTATTGTGTTATTTTATTTTATAAATTTACTATTTTATTCTCATTCTACGTGACTTTAACGAAAGAACCAAAGAAGATGAATCATTGCAGTCACGAAAGCTTTAAATCGGACTCGTCCTTCTAAATAAACTGCCAAATTGCTGCGCGTGGTGCTAACGTTTTTAATAAATAAATACACCGTTTAAAAATAAATAAATTTATACAAACCGACACACCTGATGACGACCGTTTGTGTTATGGTCGAAACGTCGTGAGAATTTTTATTGTTTTATATATATTTTATTGTTTCCCTTCAACGTGACTTTACCGAAAGAACTAAGAATATGAATTACTGCAGTCACGAAAGCTTTAAATCACAAACCCACATCATTAACACGGACCCACATCATTAATAAGAAACTCACATCAAGACGAGGTTACATCTTTACCACTCACCCACAACACTGGACATCTGTGAGAAAGAGCTGTATAGCTCATCTGACTCCAGTATAAATATTCTGATTCTGACATGAACTCACATCATCACGACTCACTCACAACACCTGATATGGTTTATCAAATCTTTCCAATGCTAAGCCAGAATCCATCTTCTCGGTTGAAATTGTCTCTGTGCTTGTATATGTGGATAGCCCTTCACTTGGAATGGAACTTTCTACAAACAAACTGAGGGGATCCCAATGGGCTCCCCCCTATCTCCGGTTATAGCTAACATTTTCATTGAGAAATTTGAGACTGACGCCATCCAGACTGCCACTCTGCGCCCAACCTTATGGAAGAGGTACGTGGATGACACTTTTGTTATCTGACAACATGGCCGGCCTGCTCTAGACCAATTCTTCGACCACATCAATTCCATACACCCAGCCATCAGATTTACCATGGAAGTCGAAAAAGATGGCAAGCTACCTTTTTTGGATGTCCTAATTAAAAAGAGACCTGATGGTTCAATGAGCCACTCTGTCTACAGGAAAGCTACCCATACGGATGCTTATCTGAAACCGGATTCCCACCACCATCCATCACAGAAGAATTCTCTCATCAAGACTCTGTATCATAGAGCCCAATGCATATCCGACCAGGAACACATAGGCAGTGAACTCAAGCACGTACACCAAGCTCTTAAGGCTAATGGTTACTCCGACTATACAATCCGCAAAGCTATCACTCAAACCATGAAGAAGGACCCTCTTGAGGAGCCTTTCAAAACCATCACTTTACCCTACATTGCGGGGATCACAAAAAAGATCTCCAAAATCTTGAATAAACACAAGATCCAGGTCCGTTTCAACACATTACATAAAATCCGTGATCTGGTTCCGTCTGTAAAAGATGTGATTTCGGACATACAATACCCTGGTATCTACAAACTAAGTTGCCTCTGTGGTAGTAGTTACATTGGAGAAACCAAACGCCATGTCTAGGACCGCATTCGTGAACACAAAGCAGACCTTAAACACGGTAGGACCAACACCTCGGCCGTGGCAGATCATTGTTATAATTCAGTAGGCTCACATGACATTGACTTTTCCAAGACAGAGGTTCTTTGTAAGCCATCTGGCTACCTTGAGAAATTCGTTCATGAGGCTATCCACATATACAAGCACAGAGACAATTTCAACCGAGAAGATGGATTCTGGCTTGGCAATCATTGGAAAGATTTGATAAACCATTTCAGGTCTTAATTGATTGTTCACGCTTACAGTGGCTTTCAGACGGCATACAATATTTTTTTCGTCTCCCCCCTCCTCTTTTCAGAACATAGATGGACTCGTCCTTCTAAATAAACTGCTAAATCGCTGCGCGTGGTGCTAACGTTTTTTATAAATAAATAAATACACCGTTTAAAAATAAATACATTTATGCAAACAGACATACCTGATGACGACCGTTTGTGTTATGGTCGAAACGTCGTGAGAATTTTATTGTTTTATATATATTTTATTATTTTATTGTTTCCCTTCAACGTGACTTTACCGAAAGAACTAAGAATATGAATTACTGCAGTCACGAAAGCTTTAAATCACAAACCCACATCATTAACACGGACCCACATCATTAATAAGAAACTCACATCAACGCGAGGTTACATCTTTACCACTCACCCACAACACTGGACATCTGTGAGAAAGAGCTGTATAGCTCATCTGACTCCAGTATAAATATTCTGATTCTGACATGAACTCACATCGTCACGACTCACTCACAACACACCACCACCACTATCAGTAACACCACTAACGCCACCACTCCTCCTGCCAGTACACTACACAGACACACACGTCCTCACCACTCACATCACCACTCACCTACAGTTCCTCACTTCCTCCAGAGAGTCGCTGCTTCTGTCGTCTCGGTGCTTCTCTACCGCCACATGTGAGAAAAAAGATCGGCAGAAGCAAGTGGGGGCGGGGCTCGGTGATCACGCCCTCAGTGACGCAATATCCTGTGAGCCCCTCCCCCCCAGCACCTTCCCCCCCCCTCTACGCCCCCTCCCCCACTCACACCGCCAAAGACAAAGCTCCCGCGTATTTAGCCTTAACAGAGCACTACTAACAACAACCCCACCACTAACAACGCCACCACCAATAACAACCCCACCACCAATAACAACCCCACCAACAATAACAACCCCACCACTAATAACAACCCCACCACTAACAACCACACCACCACTAATACACAGTTCTGATCCACTCCTCAGCTGCTCCCCACACGCGATGCTTCTGCTGCTCTCTACTTCCGCTTCCGCCGGTGAACGTGGCGCCAACTTCTGAAGCGGTTCGCTGCCTGGGCCTCCTCTGGGTCGACTCAGCCTGAAGGTGAGAACCTCGCATGGTGTGGACACCTCAGCAGTGGTGGAGGAGAGACAAAGGCGGCCCACAGCCGTAGGCTTCTAAACAGCTGCTGGGCTCACGGCATCGGTTCAAGCAGAGCCCGGCTCTGCTGCTGAGGCACTGAAGGTGGAAAGCGGCCCAGCGTGGCGCTCGAGTTGAGCCATTGCTGCTGATGAGAGGCTGATGGGATCAGTCAAATATACTTTTTCATCTTTGCAAGGAAGGGTTTATTGTGAAGGAGGCGAATCGCGTGCTGGCTGAGGAGGCCTCCACTAGACACCGCTAATTAGGGTATTTGGTCTACTCTTCCACGCTGATCTCCACGTTTTGGAGCAAGGTGGGCGTACCCCCACTTTACCCCACCACATGCGGGTCGTTAGCTCACTGGACTTGCACTGCAGAGGTGCAGGTTCGATTCTATCGCCCACACACCCACCCACTCACTTGCCCACTCACCAACTCACACACTAACCCATCTATCCACCCACCCACAGGGACATGTGGAGACACACGGAGACACATGGACACACGGATACATAGAGCCTTGATAAAGTGGTTGTGTAGGTGGTGTTAGAGTATCAGCATCAATGTGGTTGTTGTGGTTATGTTGCTTGTTATGGTTGTGGTGGTTGAGGTGATGTTGGTTGTGGTGGTTTTGGATGTGGTGGCTGCAGTTATAGTTGTGGTTGTATCGCTGGTTGTAGTGGTTCAGGTTTTAGTTGTGGTGTAGGTGGTTATGTTAGTTGTTATGGTCCTTTTGGTTGTCGCAATAATTGCGGTTGTGGGGGGTATATTTTTTGTGGCTATAGTTGTGTACGTGGAGGTTGGGGTTTTCATGGTTATAGTTACAGTTGTGGTTATGTTATTGGTGTTGTTATACTTGGGGTTGTGGTTATAATAGTGATTGTGGTCAAAGTTGTGATGGTTATGTTATGTTTTGTGGTTATAGTTGTGGTGAAGGTGGTTATGTTGGCTTTCATGGTTGTTGTATGTGTAGGGAGCGGTAGAGTAGCGGTTGAACGCCACGCCACGGACCCGAGGAAGTTCGATTCCCGCTCACGGCCAACACCAGTGACGATCATCTGAACCAGTCCAGGGCTTCCGCTACGTCGACTCTGCCTGAAATTAGTACCTGTTGTGGTGTGTAATAAACATCGCCACTCGGGAGACAAAGACGGTCGGGTGTAGTGCTGGCCACCCACCTGCTTGTGTTCCACACTGCGGGCCTCCATAGGTGCTCGCTAACAGAACTTGCCCCAACAGTCTGTTATAGGCTATAGAATATTTTTTTGTCTTTTGTTGTTGTATGTGTGTTGAACTTCTTTCGAACCATATGTTGCCACCTGTGATAACCGGAGATGCGGTTATAGTTGTAGTGGTTATATTATGGTTGTGGTTATAGTTGTGTCTGGTTTTAGTGCTTAGAGTTGTGGTTATAGATATGGTTATAATTGTGGTTATAGTTGTGGGTGTGGTTATAATTGTAGTTGCTTTTGGTTATAGTTGTGGTTATAGTGGTTATGGTTGTTGGTTATGGTTGTGGCTGTGGTTACATTTGTGGTTACATTTGTGGTTGAATTTGTAGTTCTAGTTGTGGTTGTTGGTTTGTGGTGATGAGGCTGGTGCAGGTGGTGGGTTGGAGGCCACGTTCCCTGCCCATGCGGTTCCAACAGCGATGGCTCCCTGTGCTATGTGGGTCACGTGAACTTGTCTCCCAGCATGCCTTGAAGTCATCATTATAGGAGCCCTCGCCTCCTCTACGCACTCTCCTCCTATCTCTCCCCTCTCACCTCCACGCACTCTCCTCCTACCTCTCACCTCCTCCCCGTGTCTCCCCCTTTCTCTGTTTCCCAGGTTCTCCCTCCTCTCTCTCCCCGTGTCTCCTTCCTCTATGTCGCCGTGTCTCTCTCCTCTCCCTCCCCGCGTTTCCCTCCTATCTTTCCCCGTGTCTCTTCTCTCTCCCCGCTTTTCCCTCTCCAACCTCCCCCTGTCTCCCTCCTCTCTCTCCCCGTGTATCCTTTCTCTCCCCGTGTCTCACTCTTCTATCTCCCCCTGTCTCCCTCTTGCTTCCCGTGTCTCACTCACTCAGCCACCCACTCAGCCACTCACTCAACCACTCAGTCACTCAGCCACTCAATCACCCAGCCACTGACTCACTTAGCCACTCACTCAACCTCTCACTCAACCTCTCACTCACTCAACCACTCACTCAACAACTCACTCACGCAGCCACTCACTCACGCAGCCACTCACTCACCCAGCCACTCATTCACTCAGCCACTCACTCAACCACTCACTCACTCATTCAACCTGTCAATCACGCAACCACTCAGCCACCAACTCAGTCACTCACTCAACCACTCACTCACTCAGCCACTCAAACACTAACTTACTCAGCCACTCACTCAGCCACCCACTCAGCCACTCACTCAACCACTCAGTCACTCAGCCACTCACTCACTCAGCCACTCACTCACTCAGCCTCTCACCAGCCACTCACTCAGCCACTCACTCAACCACTCACGTACTCAAGCTCTCAATCAACCACTCACTCACCCAGCCACTCACTCAGCTGCTTAGTCACTCTGCTACCCACTCACTCAACCACTCACTCATTCAGCCTCTCACTCAGCCACTCACTAACTCAGCCACTCACTCCCTCAACCACTCAATCACTCAGCCACTCTCTCATTCAATCACTCACCTAGCCACCTGCTTATTTGTTTATTTTACCAGGTAAGGCCCATAAGATATATGTCTTTTTCAGACGTAACCTGGCCACATATGATTGCCCAATTAAGTGGCATTTTACGTGTCAATTTATATCAGCAACTATAAATGTGGAGTGACAAACAGGAGCTGGACAAAAATTCACACAACGAAGGGGAGCGTGAGAGAAACATGCGAACTCCAAATATACAACAGGCATCAGGGTCAGGATTGTTGTATATATTGTCTTGAAAAATAATAAAAATGAAATGAAAAATGCAAAAGGTGTAATTTTACAAAATTAGGTAATTATGTCAATTTATGCAATTACGCTAATTAGGCTCGGCTTTGTTGTCTAGGGGTATTACCAATCGTGATAATTGTCAGTGATGTGTGGGTTCTGGGTCCATATTTGTCGTGTCACTGGGGTTTATAATAGGTTGGTAGGGTGGGTTTATAATGGCCATGTAGGGTGGGGTTATAATGGCTAGGGAGGGTCAGTTCATAATGGCCAGGTAGGGTGGGGTTATAATGGCCAGGTAGGGTGGGGTAAAATGGCCTTGTCAGGGGTCCACCTCCTCCACCACCAGTTCCACCTCAACCTCCTCCACCTCCCACCTCCTCGCAGGAACCCAGACCCAACAGGTGCCATGGGTTGCCACGCTACGTGCAGGAGGAGGAGCTCACCACTTGAATGTGACGAACAGTGAGCTTATCACTTGAATGTGAGATGAAGTGCGCTCATCACTTGAGTGTGACATGCAGTGAGCTCATCACTTGAATGTGACATGCAGGGAGCTCATCACATGAATGAATGGGACATGCAGTGAGCTCATCACTTGAATGTGACACGCAGTGAGCTCAACACTTGAATGTAACATATAGTTCACTGACCACTTGAATGTGACATGCAGTGCGCTCATCATTTGAATGTGACATGCAGTGAGTTCGCCACTTGAATGTGACATGCAGTGAGCTCACCACTTGAATGTGACATGCAGTGAGCTCAACACTTGAATGTGACATGTAGTGCACTGACCACTTGAACGTCATGCAGTGCGCTCATCACTTGAATGTGACATGCAGTGAGCTGAACACTTGAAATGTGACATGCAGTGAGCTCATCACTTGAAAGTGACATGCAATGAGCTCACCACTTGAAAGTGACATGCAGTGCGCTCATCACTTGAATGTGGCATGCAGTGAGCTCGCCACTTGAATGTGACATGCAGTGAGCTCGCCACTTTAATGACATGCAGTGTGCTCATCACTTAAATGTGATATGCAGTGCGCTCATCACTTGAATGGGACATGCAGTGTGCTCATCACTTGAATGTGACATGCAGTGAACTCACCACTTCAACGTGACATGCAGTGCGCTCGTTACGTGAATATGACATGCAGTGAGCTCGCCACTTCAATGTGACATGCAGTGAGCTCATCACTTGGACGTGACATGCAGTGTACTCATCACTTAAAAGTGACATGAATTGAGCTCATCACTTGAACATTACATGACATTTTCTACATCACACGACTATACTGACTATATATGATGGGGTATAGTCGTGTGATGTAGAAAAAAGTTTAGTTGGAGGCATATATTTTTTGTGACGTAAAATTGTAATGTATAATGACTTTTTGTTAGTAGTAGGGTAGTTGCAGTTGCTTAGCGTCAATATACTAAATTCCTCTGCTGATATGTAACCTCAGCTTATTGGAGAGTATATTGAGTATATTGGTTATATTGATGTAGTTTATATTTTAGTTTTTTTTTATCAGTTTACTACATGGTGGTCATTATATAGTGTAGTGTATACCCAGTTACTTAATGTTAACAGCTCAGATTATTGGAGAGTATATTTGTACATTGATTATATTGATGTAGTTTATATTTATTTTTTTCACATCGGTTTATTGCATGGTAGTAGGGTATGTGTAGTTCTTTAGAAGCTCCCTTTTTTATTTTCCACATAATGCACTAGCTTGATACGCGGTGGTTTGGGCTGTTGCAGTTCTTTATTATTAAAATTTTATCTCCCTTTATTATTGCCAATCCTACATGATACACTAACATAATATGACTTTGAGACCCCCCACCTGCCTACACATTCCACAAGGAGTAACTAATCCCATATCTGCATTTGTCATAAACATGCTAAATTCCTCTGTTATGTAAACTTCTTTATCAAGACGCTCTCCTCCTCCCACCCAATTTAAAATACGCTGCCAAGCTTAGCAGTGTTCGTTAGGACGCTGTCTTTCCGACAGCTCTGTTTCTTCACCTGAGGACGGCTGCTTGCGTTGTGGCCTAAACGTGAGAATTTTATTATATTATGTTTGATTTTTATTATTTTATTTTTTCCCTTCTACGTGCCTTTACTGAAAGAACCAATAATATGGTGCATACCTACTTTTGGTGGGACCTGCTTCCCCTAGAGCAGTGCATACTGACTGTGGTAATACCTGCTATCACTACCGCATTGCATGCTGACTGGTGGTACTCTGCTATGACTACAGCATTGCATACTAACTGTGGTGGTATCCTGCTATGACTACAGCATTGCATGCTGACTGTGGTGGTATCCTGCTATGACTACAGCATTGTATGCTGACTGTGGTGGTATCCTGCTATGACTACAGCATTGCATACTGACTGCGGTGGTATCCTGCTATGACTTCAGCATTGCATGCTGACTGTGGTGGTATCCTGCTATGACTACAGCATTGCATACTGACTGCAGTGGTTTCCTGCTATAACTTCAGCATTGCATACTGACTGCGGTGGTATCCTGCTATGACTACAGCATTGCATGCTGACTGTGGTTGTATCCTGCTATGACTACAGCATTGCATGCTGACTGTGGTGGTATCCTGCTATGACTATAGCAGTGCATGCTGACTATGGTGGTATCCTGCTATGACTACAGCATTGCATACTGACTGTGGTGGTATTCTGCTATGACTACAGCATTGCATACTGACTGTGGTGGTATCCGGCTATGACTACAGCATTGCATGCTAACTGGCGGTATCCTGCTATGACTACAACATTGTGATGCTGACTGTGGTGGTATCCTGCTATGACAACAGCATTGCATGCTGACTGTGGTGGTATCCTGCTATGACTACAGCATTGCTTGCTGACTGTGGTGGTATCCTGCTATGACTACAGCATTGCATGCTAACTGGCGGTATCCTGCTATGACTACAACATTGTGATGCTGACTGTGGTGGTATCCTGCTATGACAACAGCATTGCATGCTGACTGTGGTGGTATCCTGCTATGACTACAGCATTGCTTGCTGACTGTGGTGGTATCCTGCTATGACTACAGCATTGCATGCTGACTGTAGTCGTTTCCTGCTATGACTCAATCATTGCATGCTGACTGTGGTGGTTTCCTGCTATGACTACAGCATTGTATGCTGACTGTGGTGGTATCCTGCTATGACTACAGCATTGCATGCTGAATGTGGTGGTATCCTGCTATGACTACAGCATTGCATACTGACGGTGGTGGTATCCTGCTATGACTACAGCATTGCATACTGACGGTGGTGGTATCCTGCTATGACTACAGCATTGAATGCTGACTGTGGCAGTATCCTGCTATGACTTCAGCATTGCATACTGACTGCGGTGGTATCCTGCTATGACTACAGCATTGCATGCTGACTGCCGTTGTATCCTGCTATGACTTCAGCATTGCATGCTGACTGTGGTTGTATCCTGCTATGACTATAGCAGTGCATGCTGACTATGGTGATATCCTGCTATGACTACAGCATTGCATACTGACTGTGGTGGTATCCTGCTGTGATTACAGCATTGCATCCTGACTGTGGTAGTATCCTGCTATGACTACAGCATTGCATGCTGACTGGTGGTGTCCTGCTATGACTACAGCATTGCATAGTGACTGTGGTGGTATCCTGCTATGACTACAGCATTGCATACTGACAGTGGTGGTATCCTGCTATGACTACAGCATTGCATACTGACTGCGGTGGTCTCCTGCTATGACTACAGCATTGCATGCTGACTGGTGGTTTCCTGCTATGACTACAGTATTGCATGCTGACGGTGGTGGTATCCTGCTATGATTACAGCAGTGCATACTTACTGTGGTACCTGCTATGATTACAGCAGTGCATACTGACTGGTGGTACCTGCTATGATTACAGCAGTGGAAACTGCTGTTGTGGTACCTGCTATGATTACAGCACTGCATATTGTCGTGGTACCTGCTATGATTACAGCAGTGCATACTGACTGTGGTGGGACCTGCTATGATGACAGCATTGCATACTGACTGTGGTGGTATCCTGCTATGACTACAGCATTGCATGCTGACTGTGGTTGTATCCTGCTATGACTACAGCATTGTATGCTGACTGTGGTGGTATCCTGCTATGACTACAGCATTGCATGCTGACTGTGGATGTATCCTGTTATGACTACAGCATTGCATGCTGACTGTGGTGGTATCCTGCTATGACTACAGCATTGCATGCTGACTGTGGTTGTATCCTGCTATGACTATAGCTGTGCATGCTCACTGTGGTGGTATCCTGCTATGACTACAGCATTGCATACTGACTGCAGTGGTATCCTTCTATAACTTCAGCATTGCATACTGACTGCGGTGGTATCCAGCTATGACTACAGCATTGCATGCTGACTGTAGTTGTATCCTGCTATGACTACAGCATTGCATGCTGACTGTGGTGGTATCCTGTTATGACTATAGCAGTGCATGCTGACTATGGTGGTATCCTGCTATGACTACAGCATTGCGATGCTGACTGTGGTGGTATCCTGCTATGATTACAGCATTGCATGCTGACTGTGGTGGTATCCTGCTATGACTACAGCATTGCGTTCTGACTGTGGTGGTAACCTGCTATGACTACAGCATTGCATGCTGACTGTGGTCGTTTCCTGCTATGACTCAAGCATTGCATGCTGACTGTGGTGGTATCCTGCTATGACTACAGCATTGTATGCTGACTGTGGTGGTATCCTGCTATGACTACAGCATTACATGCTGACTGTGGTGGTATCCTGCTATGACTACAGCATTGCATACTGACGGTGGTGGTATCCTGCTATGACTACAGCATCGCATGCTGACTGTGGTGGTATCCTGCTATGACTACAGCATTGCATACTGACGGTAGTGGTATCCTGCTATGACTACAGCATCGCATACTGACTGCGGTGGTATCCTGCTATGACTACAGCATTGCATGCTGACTGCCGTTGTATCCTGCTATGACTTCAGCATTGCATGCTGACTGTGGTTGTATCCTGCTATTACTATAGCAGTGCATGCTGACTATGGTGATATCCTGCTATGACTACAGCATTGCATACTGACTGTGGTGGTATCCTGCTGTGATTACAGCATTGCATCCTGACTGTGGTAGTATCCTGCTATGACTACAGCATTGCATGCTGACTGGTGGTGTCCTGCTATGACTACAGAATTGCATACTGACTGTGGTGGTATCCTGCTATGACTACAGCATTGCATACTGACAGTGGTGGTATCCTGCTTTGACTACAGCATTGCATACTGACTGCGGTGGTCTCCTGCTATGACTACAGCATTGCATGCTGAATGCCGTTGTATCCTGCTATGACTTCAGCATTGCATGCTGACTGTGGTTGTATCCTGCTATGACTATAGCAGTGCATGCTGACTATGGTGATATCCTGCTATGACTACAGCATTGCATACTGACTTTGGTGGTATCCTGCTGTGATTACAGCATTGCATCCTGACTGTGGTAGTATCCTGCTATGACTACAGCATTGCATGCTGACTGGTGGTGTCCTGCTATGACTACAGCATTGCATACTGACTGTGGTGGTATCCTGCTATGACTACAGCATTGCATACTGACAGTGGTGGTATCCTGCTATGACTACAGCATTGCATACTGACTGCGGTGGTCTCCTGCTATGACTACAGCATTGCATGCTGACTGGTGGTTTCCTGCTATGACTACAGTATTGCATGCTGACGGTGGTGGTATCCTGCTATGATTACAGCAGTGCATACTTACTGTGGTACCTGCTATGATTACAGCAGTGCATACTGACTGGTGGTACCTGCTATGATTACAGCAGTGGAAACTGCTGTTGAGGTAACTGCTATGATTACAGCACTGCATATTGTCGTGGTACCTGCTATGATTACAGCAGTGCATACTGACTGTGGTGGGACCTGCTATGATGACAGCATTGCATACTGACTGTGGTGGTATCCTGCTATGACTACAGCATTGCATGCTGACTGTGGTTGTATCCTGCTATGACTACAGCATTGTATGCTGACTGTGGTGGTATCCTGCTATGACTACAGTATTGCATGCTGACTGTGGATGTATCCTGCTATGACTACAGCATTGCATGCTGACTGTGGTGGTATCCTGCTATGACTACAGCATTGCATGCTGACTGTGGTTGTATCCTGCTGTGACTATAGCTGTGCATGCTCACTGTGGTGGTATCCTGCTATGACTACAGCATTGCATACTGACTGCAGTGGTATCCTTCTATAACTTCATCATTGCATACTGACTGCGGTGGTATCCAGCTATGACTACAGCATTGCATGCTGACTGTAGTTGTATCCTGCTATGACTACAGCATTGCATGCTGACTGTGGTGGTATCCTGTTATGACTATAGCAGTGCATGCTGACTATGGTGGTATCCTGCTATGACTACAGCATTGCGATGCTGACTGTGGTGGTATCCTGCTATGATTACAGCATTGCATGCTGACTGTGGTGGTATCCTGCTATGACTACAGCATTGCGTTCTGACTGTGGTGGTAACCTGCTATGACTACAGCATTGCATGCTGACTGTGGTCGTTTCCTGCTATGACTGAAGCATTGCATGCTGACTGTGGTGGTATCCTGCTATGACTACAGCATTGTATGCTGACTGTGGTGGTATCCTGCTGTGACTACAGCATTACATGCTGACTGTGGTGGTATCCTGCTATGACTACAGCATTGCATACTGACGGTGGTGGTATCCTGCTATGACTACAGCATCGCATGCTGACTGTGGTGGTATCCTGCTATGACTACAGCATTGCATACTGACGGTAGTGGTATCCTGCTATGACTACAGCATTGCATACTGACTGCGGTGGTATCCTGCTATGACTACAGCATTGCATGCTGACTGCCGTTGTATCCTGCTATGACTTCAGCATTGCATGCTGACTGTGGTTGTATCCTGCTATGACTATAGCAGTGCATGCTGACTATGGTGATATCCTGCTATGACTACAGCATTGCATACTGACTGTGGTGGTATCCTGCTGTGATTACAGCATTGCATCCTGACTGTGGTAGTATCCTGCTATGACTACAGCATTGCATGCTGACTGGTGGTGTCCTGCTATGACTACAGCATTGCATACTGACTGTGGTGGTATCCTGCTATGACTACAGCATTGCATACTGACAGTGGTGGTATCCTGCTATGACTACAGCATTGCATACTGACTGCGGTGGTCTCCTGCTATGACTACAGCATTGCATGCTGACTGGTGGTTTCCTGCTATGACTACAGTATTGCATGCTGACGGTGGTGGTATCCTGCTATGATTACAGCAGTGCATACTTACTGTGGTACCTGCTATGATTACAGCAGTGCATACTGACTGGTGGTACCTGCTATGATTACAGCAGTGGAAACTGCTGTTGTGGTACCTGCTATGATTACAGCACTGCATATTGTCGTGGTACCTGCTATGATTACAGCAGTGCATACTGACTGTGGTGGGACCTGCTATGATGACAGCATTGCATACTGACTGTGGTGGTATCCTGCTATGACTACAGCATTGTATGCTGACTGTGGTGGTATCCTGCTATGACTAGAGCATTGCATGCTGACTGTGGTTGTATCCTGCTATGACTATAGCAGTGCATGCTCACTGTGGTGGTATCCTGCTATGACTACAGCATTGCATGCTGACTGTGGTGGTATCCTGCTATGACTACAGCATTTCATGCTGACTGTGGTGGTATCCTGCTATGACTACAGCATTGCATACTGACTGCAGTGGTATCCTTCTATAACTTCAGCATTGCATACTGACTGCGGTGGTATCCTGCTATGACTACAGCATTGCATGCTGACTGTAGTTGTATCCTGCTATGACTACAGCATTGCATGCTGACTGTGGTGGTATCCTGCTATGACTATAGCAGTGCATGCTGACTATGGTGGTATCCTGCTATGACTACAGCATTGTGATGCTGACTGTGGTGGTATCCTGCTATGACTACAGCATTGCATGCTGACTGTGGTGGTATCCTGCTATGACTACAGCATTGCGTGCTGACTGTGGTGGTATCCTGCTATGACTACAGCATTGCATGCTGACTGTGGTCGTTTCCTGCTATGACTCAAGCATTGCATGCTGACTGTGGTGGTATCCTGCTATGACTACAGCATTGTATGCTGACTGTGGAGGTATCCTGCTATGACTACAGCATTACATGCTGACTGTGGTGGTATCCTGCTATGACTACATCATTGCATACTGACGGTGGTGGTATCCTGCTATGACTACACCATCGCATGCTGACTGTGGTGGTATCCTGCTATGACTACAGCATTGCATACTGACGGTAGTGGTATCCTGCTTTGACTACAGCATTGCATACTGACTGCGTTGGTATCCTGCTATGACTACAGCATTGCATGCTGACTGCCGTTGTATCCTGCTATGACTTCAGCATTGCATGCTGACTGTGGTTGTATCCTGCTATGACTATAGCAGTGCATGCTGACTATGGTGATATCCTGCTATGACTACAGCATTGCATACTGACTGTGGTGGTATTCTGCTATGATTACAGCATTGCATCCTGACTGTGGTGGTATCCTGCTTTGACTACAGCATTGCATGCTGACTGGTGGTGTCCTGCTATGACTACAGCATTGCATACTGACTGCAGTGGTATCCTGCTATGACTACAGCATTGCATGATGACTGTGGTTGTATCCTGCTATGACTACAGCATTGCATGCTGACTGTGGTGGTATCCTGCAATGACTACAGCATTGCATGCTGACTGTGGTGGTATCCTGCTATGACTACAGCATTGCTTGCTGACTGTGGTGGTATCCTGCTATGACTACAGCATTGCATGCTGACTGTGGTCGTTTCCTGCTATGACTCAAGCATTGCATGCTGACTTTGGTGGTATCCTGCTATGACTACAGCATTGTATGCTGACTGTGGTGGTATCCTGCTATGACTACAGCATTACATGCTGACTGTGGTGGTATCCTGCTATGACTACAGCATTGCATGCTGACTGTGGTGGTATCCTGCTATGACTACAGCATTGCATGCTGAATGTGGTGGTATCCTGCTATGACTACAGCATTGCATGCTGACTGTGGTAGTATCCTGCTATGACTACAGCATTGCATGCTGACTGGTGGTGTCCTGCAATGACTACAGCATTGCATACTGACTGTGGTGGTATCCTGCTATGACTACAGCATTGCATACTGACTGCGGGGGTCTCCTGCTATGACTACAGCATTGCATGCTGACTGCCGTTGTATCCTGCTATGACTTCAGCATTGCATGCTGACTGTGGTTGTATCCTGCTATGACTATAGCAGTGCATGCTGACTATGGTGATATCCTGCTATGACTACAGCATTGCATACTGACTGTGGTGGGATCCTGCTGTGATTACAGCATTGCATCCTGAATGTGGTAGTATCCTGCTATGACTACAGCATTGCATGCTGACTGGTGGTGTCCTGCTATGACTACAGCATTGCATACTGACTGTGGTGGTATCCTGCTATGACTACAGCATTGCATACTGACAGTGGTGGTATCCTGCTATGACTACAGCATTGCATACTGACTGCGGTGGTCTCCTGCTATGACTACAGCATTGCATGCTGACTGGTGGTTTCCTGCTATGACTACAGTATTGCATGCTGACGGTGGTGGTATCCTGCTATGATTACAGCAGTGCATACTTACTGTGGTACCTGCTATGATTACAGCAGTGCATACTGACTGGTGGTACCTGCTATGATTACAGCAGTGGAAACTGCTGTTGTGGTACCTGCTATGATTACAGCACTGCATATTGTCATGGTACCTGCTATGATTACAGCAGTGCATACTGACTGTGTTGGGACCTGCTATGATGACAGCATTGCATACTGACTGTGGTGGTATCCTGCTATGACTACAGCATTGCATGCTGACTGTGGTTGTATCCTGCTATGACTACAGCATTGTATGCTGACTGTGGTGGTATCCTGCTATGACTACAGCATTGCATGCTGACTGTGGATGTATCCTGCTATGACTACAGCATTGCATGCTGACTGTGGTGGTATCCTGCTATGACTACACTATTGCATGCTGACTGTGGTTGTATCCTGCTATGACTATAGCTGTGCATGCTCACTGTGGTGGTATCCTGCTATGACTACAGCATTGCATACTGACTGCAGTGGTATCCTTCTATAACTTCAGCATTGCATACTGACTGCGGTGGTATCCAGCTATGACTACAGCATTGCATGCTGACTGTAGTTGTATCCTGCTATGACTACAGCATTGCATGCTGACTGTGGTGGTATCCTGTTATGACTATAGCGGTGCATGCTGACTATGGTGGTATCCTGCTATGACTACAGCATTGCGATGCTGACTGTGGTGGTATCCTGCTATGATTACAGCATTGCATGCTGACTGTGGTGGTATCCTGCTATGACTACAGCATTGCGTTCTGACTGTGGTGGTAACCTGCTATGACTACAGCATTGCATGCTGACTGTGGTCGTTTCCTGCTATGACTCAAGCATTGCATGCTGACTGTGGTGGTATCCTGCTATGACTACAGCATTGTATGCTGACTGTGGTGGTATCCTGCTGTGACTACAGCATTACACGCTGACTGTGGTGGTATCCTGCTATGACTACAGCATTGCATGCTGACTGGTGGTGTCCTGCTATGACTACAGCATTGCATACTGACTGTGGTGGTATCCTGCTATGACTACAGCATTGCATACTGACAGTGGTGGTATCCTGCTATGACTACAGCATTGCATACTGACTGCGGTGGTCTCCTGCTATGACTACAGCATTGCATGCTGACTGGTGGTTTCCTGCTATGACTACAGTATTGCATGCTGACGGTGGTGGTATCCTGCTATGATTACAGCAGTGCATACTTACTGTGGTACCTGCTAAGATTACAGCAGTGCATACTGAATGGTGGTACCTGCTATGATTACAGCAGTGGAAACTGCTGTTGAGGTAACTGCTATGATTACAGCACTGCATATTGTCGTGGTACCTGCTATGATTACAGCAGTGCATACTGACTGTGGTGGGACCTGCTATGATGACAGCATTGCATACTGACTGTGGTGGTATCCTGCTATGACTACAGCATTGCATGCTGACTGTGGTTGTATCCTGCTATGACTACAGCATTGTATGCTGACTGTGGTGGTATCCTGCTGTGACTATAGCTGTGCATGCTCACTGTGGTGGTATCCTGCTATGACTACAGCATTGCATACTGACTGCAGTGGTATCCTTCTATAACTTCAGCATTGCATACTGACTGCGTTGGTATCCAGCTATGACTACAGCATTGCATGCTGACTGTAGTTGTATCCTGCTATGACTACAGCATTGCATGCTGACTGTTGTGGTATCCTGTTATGACTATAGCAGTGCATGCTGACTATGGTGGTATCCTGCTATGACTACAGCATTGCGATGCTGACTGTGGTGGTATCCTGCTATGATTACAGCATTGCATGCTGACTGAGGTGGTATCCTGCTATGACTACAGCATTGCGTTCTGACTGTGGTGGTAACCTGCTATGACTACAGCATTGCATGCTGACTGTGGTCGTTTCCTGCTATGACTCAAGCATTGCATGCTTACTGTGGTGGTATCCTGCTATGACTACAGCATTGTATGCTGACTGTGGTGGTATCCTGCTGTGACTACAGCATTACATGCTGACTGTGGTGGTATCCTGCTATGACTACAGCATTGCATACTGACGGTGGTGGTATCCTGCTATGACTACAGCATCGCATGCTGACTGTGGTGGTATCCTGCTATGACTACAGCATTGCATACTGACGGTAGTGGTATCCTGCTATGACTACAGCATTGCATACTGACTGCGGTGGTATCCTGCTATGACTACAGCATTGCATGCTGACTGCCGTTGTATCCTGCTATGACTTCAGCATTGCATGCTGACTGTGGTTGTATCCTGCTATGACTATAGCAGTGCATGCTGACTATGGTGATATCCTGCTATGACTACAGCATTGCATACTGACTGTGGTGGTATCCTGCTGTGATTACAGCATTGCATCCTGACCGTGGTAGTATCCTGCTATGACTACAGCATTGCATGCTGACTGGTGGTGTCCTGCTATGACTACAGCATTGCATACTGACTGTGGTGGTATCCTGCTATGACTACAGCATTGCATACTGACAGTGGTGGTATCCTGCTATGACTACAGCATTGCATACTGACTGCGGTGGTCTCCTGCTATGACTACAGCATTGCATGCTGACTGGTGGTTTCCTGCTATGACTACAGTATTGCATGCTGACGGTGGTGGTATCCTGCTATGATTACAGCAGTGCATACTTACTGTGGTACCTGCTATGATTACAGCAGTGCATACTGACTGGTGGTACCTGCTATGATTACAGCAGTGGAAACTGCTGTTGTGGTACCTGCTATGATTACAGCACTGCATATTGTCGTGGTACCTGCTATGATTACAGCAGTGCATACTGACTGTGGTGGGACCTGCTATGATGACAGCATTGCATACTGACTGTGGTGGTATCCTGCTATGACTACAGCATTGCATGCTGACTGTGGTTGTATCCTGCTATGACTACAGCATTGTATGCTGACTGTGGTGGTATCCTGCTATGACTACAGCATTGCATGCTGACTGTGGATGTATCCTGCTATGACTACAGCATTGCATGCTGACTGTGGTGGTATCCTGCTATGACTAGAGCATTGCATGCTGACTGTGGTTGTATCCTGCTATGACTATAGCAGTGCATGCTCACTGTGGTGGTATCCTGCTATGACTACAGCATTGCATGCTGACTGTGGTGGTATCCTGCTATGACTACAGCATTTCATGCTGACTGTGGTGGTATCCTGCTATGACTACAGCATTGCATACTGACTGCGGTGGTATCCTGCTATGACTACAGCATTGCATGCTGACTGTAGTTGTATCCTGCTATGACTACAGCATTGCATGCTGACTGTGGTGGTATCCTGCTATGACTATAGCAGTGCATGCTGACTATGGTGGTATCCTGCTATGACTACAGCATTGTGATGCTGACTGTGGTGGTATCCTGCTATGACTACAGCATTGCATGCTGACTGTGGTCGTTTCCTGCTATGACTCAAGCATTGCATGCTGACTGTGTTGGTATCCTGCTATGACTACAGCATTGTATGCTGACTGTGGAGGTATCCTGCTATGACTACAGCATTGCATGCTGACTGTGGTGGTATCCTGCTATGACTACAGCATTGCATACTGACGGTAGTGGTATCCTGCTTTGACTACAGCATTGCATACTGACTGCGTTGGTATCCTGCTATGACTACAGCATTGCATGCTGACTGCCGTTGTATCCTGCTATGACTTCAGCATTGCATGCTGACTGTGGTTGTATCCTGCTATGACTATAGCAGTGCATGCTGACTATGGTGATATCCTGCTATGACTACAGCATTGCATACTGACTGTGGTGGTATTCTGCTATGATTACAGCATTGCATCCTGACTGTGGTGGTATCCTGCTTTGACTACAGCATTGCATGCTGACTGGTGGTGTCCTGCTATGACTACAGCATTGCATACTGACAGTGGTGGTATCCTGCTATGACTACAGCATTGCATACTGACTGCGGTGGTCTCCTGCTATGACTACAGCATTGCATGCTGACTGTGGTTGTATCCTGCTATGACTACAGCATTGTATGCTGACTGTGGTGGTATCCTGCTATGACTACAGCATTGCATGCTGACTGTGGATGTATCCTGTTATGACTACAGCATTGCATGCTGACTGTGGTGGTATCCTGCTATGACTACAGCATTGCATGCTGACTGTGGTTGTATCCTGCTATGACTATAGCTGTGCATGCTCACTGTGGTGGTATCCTGCTATGACTACAGCATTGCATACTGACTGCAGTGGTATCCTTCTATAACTTCAGCATTGCATACTGACTGCGGTGGTATCCAGCTATGACTACAGCATTGCATGCTGACTGTAGTTGTATCCTGCTATGACTACAGCATTGCATGCTGACTGTGGTGGTATCCTGTTATGACTATAGCAGTGCATGCTGACTATGGTGGTATCCTGCTATGACTACAGCATTGCGATGCTGACTGTGGTGGTATCCTGCTATGATTACAGCATTGCATGCTGACTGTGGTGGTATCCTGCTATGACTACAGCATTGCGTTCTGACTGTGGTGGTAACCTGCTATGACTACAGCATTGCATGCTGACTGTGGTCGTTTCCTGCTATGACTCAAGCATTGCATGCTGACTGTGGTGGTATCCTGCTATGACTACAGCATTGTATGCTGACTGTGGTGGTATCCTGCTATGACTACAGCATTACATGCTGACTGTGGTGGTATCCTGCTATGACTACAGCATTGCATACTGACGGTGGTGGTATCCTGCTATGACTACAGCATCGCATGCTGACTGTGGTGGTATCCTGCTATGACTACAGCATTGCATACTGACGGTAGTGGTATCCTGCTATGACTACAGCATCGCATACTGACTGCGGTGGTATCCTGCTATGACTACAGCATTGCATGCTGACTGCCGTTGTATCCTGCTATGACTTCAGCATTGCATGCTGACTGTGGTTGTATCCTGCTATTACTATAGCAGTGCATGCTGACTATGGTGATATCCTGCTATGACTACAGCATTGCATACTGACTGTGGTGGTATCCTGCTGTGATTACAGCATTGCATCCTGACTGTGGTAGTATCCTGCTATGACTACAGCATTGCATGCTGACTGGTGGTGTCCTGCTATGACTACAGAATTGCATACTGACTGTGGTGGTATCCTGCTATGACTACAGCATTGCATACTGACAGTGGTGGTATCCTGCTTTGACTACAGCATTGCATACTGACTGCGGTGGTCTCCTGCTATGACTACAGCATTGCATGCTGAATGCCGTTGTATCCTGCTATGACTTCAGCATTGCATGCTGACTGTGGTTGTATCCTGCTATGACTATAGCAGTGCATGCTGACTATGGTGATATCCTGCTATGACTACAGCATTGCATACTGACTTTGGTGGTATCCTGCTGTGATTACAGCATTGCATCCTGACTGTGGTAGTATCCTGCTATGACTACAGCATTGCATGCTGACTGGTGGTGTCCTGCTATGACTACAGCATTGCATACTGACTGTGGTGGTATCCTGCTATGACTACAGCATTGCATACTGACAGTGGTGGTATCCTGCTATGACTACAGCATTGCATACTGACTGCGGTGGTCTCCTGCTATGACTACAGCATTGCATGCTGACTGGTGGTTTCCTGCTATGACTACAGTATTGCATGCTGACGGTGGTGGTATCCTGCTATGATTACAGCAGTGCATACTTACTGTGGTACCTGCTATGATTACAGCAGTGCATACTGACTGGTGGTACCTGCTATGATTACAGCAGTGGAAACTGCTGTTGAGGTAACTGCTATGATTACAGCACTGCATATTGTCGTGGTACCTGCTATGATTACAGCAGTGCATACTGACTGTGGTGGGACCTGCTATGATGACAGCATTGCATACTGACTGTGGTGGTATCCTGCTATGACTACAGCATTGCATGCTGACTGTGGTTGTATCCTGCTATGACTACAGCATTGTATGCTGACTGTGGTGGTATCCTGCTATGACTACAGTATTGCATGCTGACTGTGGATGTATCCTGCTATGACTACAGCATTGCATGCTGACTGTGGTGGTATCCTGCTATGACTACAGCATTGCATGCTGACTGTGGTTGTATCCTGCTGTGACTATAGCTGTGCATGCTCACTGTGGTGGTATCCTGCTATGACTACAGCATTGCATACTGACTGCAGTGGTATCCTTCTATAACTTCATCATTGCATACTGACTGCGGTGGTATCCAGCTATGACTACAGCATTGCATGCTGACTGTAGTTGTATCCTGCTATGACTACAGCATTGCATGCTGACTGTGGTGGTATCCTGTTATGACTATAGCAGTGCATGCTGACTATGGTGGTATCCTGCTATGACTACAGCATTGCGATGCTGACTGTGGTGGTATCCTGCTATGATTACAGCATTGCATGCTGACTGTGGTGGTATCCTGCTATGACTACAGCATTGCGTTCTGACTGTGGTGGTAACCTGCTATGACTACAGCATTGCATGCTGACTGTGGTCGTTTCCTGCTATGACTGAAGCATTGCATGCTGACTGTGGTGGTATCCTGCTATGACTACAGCATTGTATGCTGACTGTGGTGGTATCCTGCTGTGACTACAGCATTACATGCTGACTGTGGTGGTATCCTGCTATGACTACAGCATTGCATACTGACGGTGGTGGTATCCTGCTATGACTACAGCATCGCATGCTGACTGTGGTGGTATCCTGCTATGACTACAGCATTGCATACTGACGGTAGTGGTATCCTGCTATGACTACAGCATTGCATACTGACTGCGGTGGTATCCTGCTATGACTACAGCATTGCATGCTGACTGCCGTTGTATCCTGCTATGACTTCAGCATTGCATGCTGACTGTGGTTGTATCCTGCTATGACTATAGCAGTGCATGCTGACTATGGTGATATCCTGCTATGACTACAGCATTGCATACTGACTGTGGTGGTATCCTGCTGTGATTACAGCATTGCATCCTGACTGTGGTAGTATCCTGCTATGACTACAGCATTGCATGCTGACTGGTGGTGTCCTGCTATGACTACAGCATTGCATACTGACTGTGGTGGTATCCTGCTATGACTACAGCATTGCATACTGACAGTGGTGGTATCCTGCTATGACTACAGCATTGCATACTGACTGCGGTGGTCTCCTGCTATGACTACAGCATTGCATGCTGACTGGTGGTTTCCTGCTATGACTACAGTATTGCATGCTGACGGTGGTGGTATCCTGCTATGATTACAGCAGTGCATACTTACTGTGGTACCTGCTATGATTACAGCAGTGCATACTGACTGGTGGTACCTGCTATGATTACAGCAGTGGAAACTGCTGTTGTGGTACCTGCTATGATTACAGCACTGCATATTGTCGTGGTACCTGCTATGATTACAGCAGTGCATACTGACTGTGGTGGGACCTGCTATGATGACAGCATTGCATACTGACTGTGGTGGTATCCTGCTATGACTACAGCATTGTATGCTGACTGTGGTGGTATCCTGCTATGACTAGAGCATTGCATGCTGACTGTGGTTGTATCCTGCTATGACTATAGCAGTGCATGCTCACTGTGGTGGTATCCTGCTATGACTACAGCATTGCATGCTGACTGTGGTGGTATCCTGCTATGACTACAGCATTTCATGCTGACTGTGGTGGTATCCTGCTATGACTACAGCATTGCATACTGACTGCAGTGGTATCCTTCTATAACTTCAGCATTGCATACTGACTGCGGTGGTATCCTGCTATGACTACAGCATTGCATGCTGACTGTAGTTGTATCCTGCTATGACTACAGCATTGCATGCTGACTGTGGTGGTATCCTGCTATGACTATAGCAGTGCATGCTGACTATGGTGGTATCCTGCTATGACTACAGCATTGTGATGCTGACTGTGGTGGTATCCTGCTATGACTACAGCATTGCATGCTGACTGTGGTGGTATCCTGCTATGACTACAGCATTGCGTGCTGACTGTGGTGGTATCCTGCTATGACTACAGCATTGCATGCTGACTGTGGTCGTTTCCTGCTATGACTCAAGCATTGCATGCTGACTGTGGTGGTATCCTGCTATGACTACAGCATTGTATGCTGACTGTGGAGGTATCCTGCTATGACTACAGCATTACATGCTGACTGTGGTGGTATCCTGCTATGACTACATCATTGCATACTGACGGTGGTGGTATCCTGCTATGACTACACCATCGCATGCTGACTGTGGTGGTATCCTGCTATGACTACAGCATTGCATACTGACGGTAGTGGTATCCTGCTTTGACTACAGCATTGCATACTGACTGCGTTGGTATCCTGCTATGACTACAGCATTGCATGCTGACTGCCGTTGTATCCTGCTATGACTTCAGCATTGCATGCTGACTGTGGTTGTATCCTGCTATGACTATAGCAGTGCATGCTGACTATGGTGATATCCTGCTATGACTACAGCATTGCATACTGACTGTGGTGGTATTCTGCTATGATTACAGCATTGCATCCTGACTGTGGTGGTATCCTGCTTTGACTACAGCATTGCATGCTGACTGGTGGTGTCCTGCTATGACTACAGCATTGCATACTGACTGCAGTGGTATCCTGCTATGACTACAGCATTGCATGATGACTGTGGTTGTATCCTGCTATGACTACAGCATTGCATGCTGACTGTGGTGGTATCCTGCAATGACTACAGCATTGCATGCTGACTGTGGTGGTATCCTGCTATGACTACAGCATTGCTTGCTGACTGTGGTGGTATCCTGCTATGACTACAGCATTGCATGCTGACTGTGGTCGTTTCCTGCTATGACTCAAGCATTGCATGCTGACTTTGGTGGTATCCTGCTATGACTACAGCATTGTATGCTGACTGTGGTGGTATCCTGCTATGACTACAGCATTACATGCTGACTGTGGTGGTATCCTGCTATGACTACAGCATTGCATGCTGACTGTGGTGGTATCCTGCTATGACTACAGCATTGCATGCTGAATGTGGTGGTATCCTGCTATGACTACAGCATTGCATGCTGACTGTGGTAGTATCCTGCTATGACTACAGCATTGCATGCTGACTGGTGGTGTCCTGCAATGACTACAGCATTGCATACTGACTGTGGTGGTATCCTGCTATGACTACAGCATTGCATACTGACTGCGGGGGTCTCCTGCTATGACTACAGCATTGCATGCTGACTGCCGTTGTATCCTGCTATGACTTCAGCATTGCATGCTGACTGTGGTTGTATCCTGCTATGACTATAGCAGTGCATGCTGACTATGGTGATATCCTGCTATGACTACAGCATTGCATACTGACTGTGGTGGGATCCTGCTGTGATTACAGCATTGCATCCTGAATGTGGTAGTATCCTGCTATGACTACAGCATTGCATGCTGACTGGTGGTGTCCTGCTATGACTACAGCATTGCATACTGACTGTGGTGGTATCCTGCTATGACTACAGCATTGCATACTGACAGTGGTGGTATCCTGCTATGACTACAGCATTGCATACTGACTGCGGTGGTCTCCTGCTATGACTACAGCATTGCATGCTGACTGGTGGTTTCCTGCTATGACTACAGTATTGCATGCTGACGGTGGTGGTATCCTGCTATGATTACAGCAGTGCATACTTACTGTGGTACCTGCTATGATTACAGCAGTGCATACTGACTGGTGGTACCTGCTATGATTACAGCAGTGGAAACTGCTGTTGTGGTACCTGCTATGATTACAGCACTGCATATTGTCATGGTACCTGCTATGATTACAGCAGTGCATACTGACTGTGTTGGGACCTGCTATGATGACAGCATTGCATACTGACTGTGGTGGTATCCTGCTATGACTACAGCATTGCATGCTGACTGTGGTTGTATCCTGCTATGACTACAGCATTGTATGCTGACTGTGGTGGTATCCTGCTATGACTACAGCATTGCATGCTGACTGTGGATGTATCCTGCTATGACTACAGCATTGCATGCTGACTGTGGTGGTATCCTGCTATGACTACACTATTGCATGCTGACTGTGGTTGTATCCTGCTATGACTATAGCTGTGCATGCTCACTGTGGTGGTATCCTGCTATGACTACAGCATTGCATACTGACTGCAGTGGTATCCTTCTATAACTTCAGCATTGCATACTGACTGCGGTGGTATCCAGCTATGACTACAGCATTGCATGCTGACTGTAGTTGTATCCTGCTATGACTACAGCATTGCATGCTGACTGTGGTGGTATCCTGTTATGACTATAGCGGTGCATGCTGACTATGGTGGTATCCTGCTATGACTACAGCATTGCGATGCTGACTGTGGTGGTATCCTGCTATGATTACAGCATTGCATGCTGACTGTGGTGGTATCCTGCTATGACTACAGCATTGCGTTCTGACTGTGGTGGTAACCTGCTATGACTACAGCATTGCATGCTGACTGTGGTCGTTTCCTGCTATGACTCAAGCATTGCATGCTGACTGTGGTGGTATCCTGCTATGACTACAGCATTGTATGCTGACTGTGGTGGTATCCTGCTGTGACTACAGCATTACACGCTGACTGTGGTGGTATCCTGCTATGACTACAGCATTGCATGCTGACTGGTGGTGTCCTGCTATGACTACAGCATTGCATACTGACTGTGGTGGTATCCTGCTATGACTACAGCATTGCATACTGACAGTGGTGGTATCCTGCTATGACTACAGCATTGCATACTGACTGCGGTGGTCTCCTGCTATGACTACAGCATTGCATGCTGACTGGTGGTTTCCTGCTATGACTACAGTATTGCATGCTGACGGTGGTGGTATCCTGCTATGATTACAGCAGTGCATACTTACTGTGGTACCTGCTAAGATTACAGCAGTGCATACTGAATGGTGGTACCTGCTATGATTACAGCAGTGGAAACTGCTGTTGAGGTAACTGCTATGATTACAGCACTGCATATTGTCGTGGTACCTGCTATGATTACAGCAGTGCATACTGACTGTGGTGGGACCTGCTATGATGACAGCATTGCATACTGACTGTGGTGGTATCCTGCTATGACTACAGCATTGCATGCTGACTGTGGTTGTATCCTGCTATGACTACAGCATTGTATGCTGACTGTGGTGGTATCCTGCTGTGACTATAGCTGTGCATGCTCACTGTGGTGGTATCCTGCTATGACTACAGCATTGCATACTGACTGCAGTGGTATCCTTCTATAACTTCAGCATTGCATACTGACTGCGTTGGTATCCAGCTATGACTACAGCATTGCATGCTGACTGTAGTTGTATCCTGCTATGACTACAGCATTGCATGCTGACTGTTGTGGTATCCTGTTATGACTATAGCAGTGCATGCTGACTATGGTGGTATCCTGCTATGACTACAGCATTGCGATGCTGACTGTGGTGGTATCCTGCTATGATTACAGCATTGCATGCTGACTGAGGTGGTATCCTGCTATGACTACAGCATTGCGTTCTGACTGTGGTGGTAACCTGCTATGACTACAGCATTGCATGCTGACTGTGGTCGTTTCCTGCTATGACTCAAGCATTGCATGCTTACTGTGGTGGTATCCTGCTATGACTACAGCATTGTATGCTGACTGTGGTGGTATCCTGCTGTGACTACAGCATTACATGCTGACTGTGGTGGTATCCTGCTATGACTACAGCATTGCATACTGACGGTGGTGGTATCCTGCTATGACTACAGCATCGCATGCTGACTGTGGTGGTATCCTGCTATGACTACAGCATTGCATACTGACGGTAGTGGTATCCTGCTATGACTACAGCATTGCATACTGACTGCGGTGGTATCCTGCTATGACTACAGCATTGCATGCTGACTGCCGTTGTATCCTGCTATGACTTCAGCATTGCATGCTGACTGTGGTTGTATCCTGCTATGACTATAGCAGTGCATGCTGACTATGGTGATATCCTGCTATGACTACAGCATTGCATACTGACTGTGGTGGTATCCTGCTGTGATTACAGCATTGCATCCTGACCGTGGTAGTATCCTGCTATGACTACAGCATTGCATGCTGACTGGTGGTGTCCTGCTATGACTACAGCATTGCATACTGACTGTGGTGGTATCCTGCTATGACTACAGCATTGCATACTGACAGTGGTGGTATCCTGCTATGACTACAGCATTGCATACTGACTGCGGTGGTCTCCTGCTATGACTACAGCATTGCATGCTGACTGGTGGTTTCCTGCTATGACTACAGTATTGCATGCTGACGGTGGTGGTATCCTGCTATGATTACAGCAGTGCATACTTACTGTGGTACCTGCTATGATTACAGCAGTGCATACTGACTGGTGGTACCTGCTATGATTACAGCAGTGGAAACTGCTGTTGTGGTACCTGCTATGATTACAGCACTGCATATTGTCGTGGTACCTGCTATGATTACAGCAGTGCATACTGACTGTGGTGGGACCTGCTATGATGACAGCATTGCATACTGACTGTGGTGGTATCCTGCTATGACTACAGCATTGCATGCTGACTGTGGTTGTATCCTGCTATGACTACAGCATTGTATGCTGACTGTGGTGGTATCCTGCTATGACTACAGCATTGCATGCTGACTGTGGATGTATCCTGCTATGACTACAGCATTGCATGCTGACTGTGGTGGTATCCTGCTATGACTAGAGCATTGCATGCTGACTGTGGTTGTATCCTGCTATGACTATAGCAGTGCATGCTCACTGTGGTGGTATCCTGCTATGACTACAGCATTGCATGCTGACTGTGGTGGTATCCTGCTATGACTACAGCATTTCATGCTGACTGTGGTGGTATCCTGCTATGACTACAGCATTGCATACTGACTGCGGTGGTATCCTGCTATGACTACAGCATTGCATGCTGACTGTAGTTGTATCCTGCTATGACTACAGCATTGCATGCTGACTGTGGTGGTATCCTGCTATGACTATAGCAGTGCATGCTGACTATGGTGGTATCCTGCTATGACTACAGCATTGTGATGCTGACTGTGGTGGTATCCTGCTATGACTACAGCATTGCATGCTGACTGTGGTCGTTTCCTGCTATGACTCAAGCATTGCATGCTGACTGTGTTGGTATCCTGCTATGACTACAGCATTGTATGCTGACTGTGGAGGTATCCTGCTATGACTACAGCATTGCATGCTGACTGTGGTGGTATCCTGCTATGACTACATCATTGCATACTGACGGTGGTGGTATCCTGCTATGACTACACCATCGCATGCTGACTGTGGTGGTATCCTGCTATGACTACAGCATTGCATACTGACGGTAGTGGTATCCTGCTTTGACTACAGCATTGCATACTGACTGCGTTGGTATCCTGCTATGACTACAGCATTGCATGCTGACTGCCGTTGTATCCTGCTATGACTTCAGCATTGCATGCTGACTGTGGTTGTATCCTGCTATGACTATAGCAGTGCATGCTGACTATGGTGATATCCTGCTATGACTACAGCATTGCATACTGACTGTGGTGGTATTCTGCTATGATTACAGCATTGCATCCTGACTGTGGTGGTATCCTGCTTTGACTACAGCATTGCATGCTGACTGGTGGTGTCCTGCTATGACTACAGCATTGCATACTGACAGTGGTGGTATCCTGCTATGACTACAGCATTGCATACTGACTGCGGTGGTCTCCTGCTATGACTACAGCATTGCATGCTGACTGGTGGTTTCCTCCTATGACTACAGTAATGCATGCTGACGGTGGTGGTATCCTGCTATGATTACAGCAGTGCATACTTACTGTGGTACCTGCTATGATTACAGCAGTGCATACTGACTGGTGGTACCTGCTATGATTACAGCAGTGGAAACTGCTGTTGTGGTACCTGCTATGATTACAGCAGTGCATATTGTCGTGGTACCTGCTATGATTACAGCAGTGCATACTGACTGTGGTGGGACCTGCTATGATGACAGCATTACATGCTGACTGTGGTGGTATCCTGCTATGACTACAGCATTGCATGCTGACTGTGGTGGTATCCTGCTATGACTACAGCATTGCATGCTGACTGTGGTTGTATCCTGCTATGACTATAGCAGTGCATGCTCACTGTGGTGGTATCCTGCTATGACTACAGCATTGCATGCTGACTGTGGTGGTATCCTGCTATGACTACAGCATTTCATGCTGACTGTGGTGGTATCCTGCTATGACTACAGCATTGCATACTGACTGCGGTGGTATCCTGCTATGACTACAGCATTGCATGCTGACTGTAGTTGTATCCTGCTATGACTACAGCATTGCATGCTGACTGTGGTGGTATCCTGCTATGACTATAGCAGTGCATGCTGACTATGGTGGTATCCTGCTATGACTACAGCATTGTGATGCTGACTGTGGTGGTATCCTGCTATGACTACAGCATTGCGTGCTGACTGTGGTGGTAACCTGCTATGACTACAGCATTGCATGCTGACTGTGGTCGTTTCCTGCTATGACTCAAGCATTGCATGCTGACTGTGTTGGTATCCTGCTATGACTACAGCATTGTATGCTGACTGTGGAGGTATCCTGCTATGACTACAGCATTGCATGCTGACTGTGGTGGTATCCTGCTATGACTACATCATTGCATACTGACGGTGGTGGTATCCTGCTATGACTACACCATCGCATGCTGACTGTGGTGGTATCCTGCTATGACTACAGCATTGCATACTGACGGTAGTGGTATCCTGCTTTGACTACAGCATTGCATACTGACTGCGTTGGTATCCTGCTATGACTACAGCATTGCATGCTGACTGCCGTTGTATCCTGCTATGACTTCAGCATTGCATGCTGACTGTGGTTGTATCCTGCTATGACTATAGCAGTGCATGCTGACTATGGTGATATCCTGCTATGACTACAGCATTGCATACTGACTGTGGTGGTATTCTGCTATGATTACAGCATTGCATCCTGACTGTGGTGGTATCCTGCTTTGACTACAGCATTGCATGCTGACTGGTGGTGTCCTGCTATGACTACAGCATTGCATACTGACAGTGGTGGTATCCTGCTATGACTACAGCATTGCATACTGACTGCGGTGGTCTCCTGCTATGACTACAGCATTGCATGCTGACTGGTGGTTTCCTCCTATGACTACAGTAATGCATGCTGACGGTGGTGGTATCCTGCTATGATTACAGCAGTGCATACTTACTGTGGTACCTGCTATGATTACAGCAGTGCATACTGACTGGTGGTACCTGCTATGATTACAGCAGTGGAAACTGCTGTTGTGGTACCTGCTATGATTACAGCAGTGCATATTGTCGTGGTACCTGCTATGATTACAGCAGTGCATACTGACTGTGGTGGGACCTGCTATGATGACAGCATTACATGCTGACTGTGGTGGTATCCTGCTATGACTACAGCATTGCATGCTGACTGTGGTGGTATCCTGCTATGACTACAGCATTGCATGCTGACTGTGGTGGTATCCTGCTATGACTACAGCATTGCATGCTGACTGTGGTAGTATCCTGCTATGACTACAGCATTGCATGCTGACTGGTGGTGTCCTGCAATGACTACAGCATTGCATACTGACTGTGGTGGTATCCTGCTATGACTACAGCATTGCATACTGACTGCGGTGGTCTCCTGCTATGACTACAGCATTGCATGCTGACTGCCGTTGTATCCTGCTATGACTTCAGAATTGCATGCTGACTGTGGTTGTATCCTGCTATGACTATAGCAGTGCATGCTGACTATGGTGATATCCTGCTATGACTACAGCATTGCATACTGACTGTGGTGGTATCCTGCTGTGATTACAGCATTGCATCCTGACTGTGGTAGTATCCTGCTATGACTACAGCATTGCATACTGACTGCGGTGGTCTCCTGCTATGACTACAGCATTGCATGCTGACTGGTGGTTTCCTGCTATGACTACAGTATTGCATGCTGACGGTGGTGGTATCCTGCTATGATTACAGCAGTGCATACTTACTGTGGTACCTGCTATGATTACAGCAGTGCATACTGACTGGTGGTACCTGCTATGATTACAGCAGTGGAAACTGCTGTTGTGGTACCTGCTATGATTACAGCACTGCATATTGTCGTGGTACCTGCTATGATTACAGCAGTGCATACTGACTGTGGTGGGACCTGCTATGATGACAGCATTGCATACTGACTGTGGTGGTATCCTGCTATGACTACAGCATTGCATGCTGACTGTGGTTGTATCCTGCTATGACTACAGCATTGTATGCTGACTGTGGTGGTATCCTGCTATGACTACAGCATTGCATGCTGACTGTGGATGTATCCTGCTATGACTACAGCATTGCATGCTGACTGTGGTGGTATCCTGCTATGACTAGAGCATTGCATGCTGACTGTGGTTGTATCCTGCTATGACTATAGCAGTGCATGCTCACTGTGGTGGTATCCTGCTATGACTACAGCATTGCATGCTGACTGTGGTGGTATCCTGCTATGACTACAGCATTTCATGCTGACTGTGGTGGTATCCTGCTATGACTACAGCATTGCATACTGACTGCGGTGGTATCCTGCTATGACTACAGCATTGCATGCTGACTGTAGTTGTATCCTGCTATGACTACAGCATTGCATGCTGACTGTGGTGGTATCCTGCTATGACTATAGCAGTGCATGCTGACTATGGTGGTATCCTGCTATGACTACAGCATTGTGATGCTGACTGTGGTGGTATCCTGCTATGACTACAGCATTGCATGCTGACTGTGGTGGTATCCTGCTATGACTACAGCATTGCGTGCTGACTGTGGTGGTATCCTGCTATGACTACAGCATTGCATGCTGACTGTGGTCGTTTCCTGCTATGACTCAAGCATTGCATGCTGACTGTGTTGGTATCCTGCTATGACTACAGCATTGTATGCTGACTGTGGAGGTATCCTGCTATGACTACAGCATTACATGCTGACTGTGGTGGTATCCTGCTATGACTACATCATTGCATACTGACGGTGGTGGTATCCTGCTATGACTACACCATCGCATGCTGACTGTGGTGGTATCCTGCTATGACTACAGCATTGCATACTGACGGTAGTGGTATCCTGCTTTGACTACAGCATTGCATACTGACTGCGTTGGTATCCTGCTATGACTACAGCATTGCATGCTGACTGCCGTTGTATCCTGCTATGACTTCAGCATTGCATGCTGACTGTGGTTGTATCCTGCTATGACTATAGCAGTGCATGCTGACTATGGTGATATCCTGCTATGACTACAGCATTGCATACTGACTGTGGTGGTATTCTGCTATGATTACAGCATTGCATCCTGACTGTGGTGGTATCCTGCTTTGACTACAGCATTGCATGCTGACTGGTGGTGTCCTGCTATGACTACAGCATTGCATACTGACAGTGGTGGTATCCTGCTATGACTACAGCATTGCATACTGACTGCGGTGGTCTCCTGCTATGACTACAGCATTGCATGCTGACTGGTGGTTTCCTCCTATGACTACAGTAATGCATGCTGACGGTGGTGGTATCCTGCTATGATTACAGCAGTGCATACTTACTGTGGTACCTGCTATGATTACAGCAGTGCATACTGACTGGTGGTACCTGCTATGATTACAGCAGTGGAAACTGCTGTTGTGGTACCTGCTATGATTACAGCAGTGCATATTGTCGTGGTACCTGCTATGATTACAGCAGTGCATACTGACTGTGGTGGGACCTGCTATGATGACAGCATTGCATACTGACTGTGGTGGTATCCTGCTATGACTACAGCATTGCATGCTGACTGTGGTTGTATCCTGCTTTGACTACAGCATTGCATGCTGACTGTGGTGGTATCCTGCAATGACTACAGCATTGCATGCTGACTGTGGTGGTATCCTGCTATGACTACAGCATTGCATACTGACTGCGGTGGTATCCTGCTATGACTACAGCATTGCATGATGACTGTGGTTGTATCCTGCTATGACTACAGCATTGCATGCTGACTGTGGTGGTATCCTGCAATGACTACAGCATTGCATGCTGACTGTGGTGGTATCCTGCTATGACTACAGCATTGCTTGCTGACTGTGGTGGTATCCTGCTATGACTACAGCATTGCATGCTGACTGTGGTCGTTTCCTGCTATGACTCAAGCATTGCATGCTGACTTTGGTGGTATCCTGCTATGACTACAGCATTGTATGCTGACTGTGGTGGTATCCTGCTATGACTACAGCATTACATGCTGACTGTGGTGGTATCCTGCTATGACTACAGCATTGCATGCTGACTGTGGTGGTATCCTGCTATGACTACAGCATTGCATGCTGACTGTGGTGGTATCCTGCTATGACTACAGCATTGCATGCTGACTGTGGTAGTATCCTGCTATGACTACAGCATTGCATGCTGACTGGTGGTGTCCTGCAATGACTACAGCATTGCATACTGACTGTGGTGGTATCCTGCTATGACTACAGCATTGCATACTGACTGCGGTGGTCTCCTGCTATGACTACAGCATTGCATGCTGACTGCCGTTGTATCCTGCTATGACTTCAGCATTGCATGCTGACTGTGGTTGTATCCTGCTATGACTATAGCAGTGCATGCTGACTATGGTGATATCCTGCTATGACTACAGCATTGCATACTGACTGTGGTGGTATCCTGCTATGACTACAGCATTGCATGCTGACTGGTGGTGTCCTGCTATGACTACAGCATTGCATACTGACTGTGGTGGTATCCTGCTATGACTACAGCATTGCATACTGACAGTGGTGGTATCCTGCTATGACTACAGCATTGCATACTGACTGCGGTGGTCTCCTGCTATGACTACAGCATTGCATGCAGACTGGTGGTTTCCTGCTATGACTATAGCAGTGCATGCTGACTATGGTGGTATCCTGCTATGACTACAGCATTGTGATGCTGACTGTGGTGGTATCCTGCTATGACTACAGCATTGCATGCTGACTGTGGTGGTATCCTGCTATGACTACAGCATTGCGTGCTGACTGTGGTGGTATCCTGCTATGACTACAGCATTGCATGCTGACTGTGGTCGTTTCCTGCTATGACTCAAGCATTGCATGCTGACTGTGTTGGTATCCTGCTATGACTACAGCATTGTATGCTGACTGTGGAGGTATCCTGCTATGACTACAGCATTACATGCTGACTGTGGTGGTATCCTGCTATGACTACATCATTGCATACTGACGGTGGTGGTATCCTGCTATGACTACACCATCGCATGCTGACTGTGGTGGTATCCTGCTATGACTACAGCATTGCATACTGACGGTAGTGGTATCCTGCTTTGACTACAGCATTGCATACTGACTGCGTTGGTATCCTGCTATGACTACAGCATTGCATGCTGACTGCCGTTGTATCCTGCTATGACTTCAGCATTGCATGCTGACTGTGGTTGTATCCTGCTATGACTATAGCAGTGCATGCTGACTATGGTGATATCCTGCTATGACTACAGCATTGCATACTGACTGTGGTGGTATTCTGCTATGATTACAGCATTGCATCCTGACTGTGGTGGTATCCTGCTTTGACTACAGCATTGCATGCTGACTGGTGGTGTCCTGCTATGACTACAGCATTGCATACTGACAGTGGTGGTATCCTGCTATGACTACAGCATTGCATACTGACTGCGGTGGTCTCCTGCTATGACTACAGCATTGCATGCTGACTTGTGGTTTCCTCCTATGACTACAGTAATGCATGCTGACGGTGGTGGTATCCTGCTATGATTACAGCAGTGCATACTTACTGTGGTACCTGCTATGATTACAGCAGTGCATACTGACTGGTGGTACCTGCTATGATTACAGCAGTGGAAACTGCTGTTGTGGTACCTGCTATGATTACAGCAGTGCATATTGTCGTGGTACCTGCTATGATTACAGCAGTGCATACTGACTGTGGTGGGACCTGCTATGATGACAGCATTGCATACTGACTGTGGTGGTATCCTGCTATGACTACAGCATTGCATGCTGACTGTGGTTGTATCCTGCTTTGACTACAGCATTGCATGCTGACTGTGGTGGTATCCTGCAATGACTACAGCATTGCATGCTGACTGTGGTGGTATCCTGCTATGACTACAGCATTGCATACTGACTGCGGTGGTATCCTGCTATGACTACAGCATTGCATGATGACTGTGGTTGTATCCTGCTATGACTACAGCATTGCATGCTGACTGTCTTGGTATCCTGCAATGACTACAGCATTGCATGCTGACTGTGGTGGTATCCTGCTATGACTACAGCATTGCTTGCTGACTGTGGTGGTATCCTGCTATGACTACAGCATTGCATGCTGACTGTGGTCGTTTCCTGCTATGACTCAAGCATTGCATGCTGACTTTGGTGGTATCCTGCTATGACTACAGCATTGTATGCTGACTGTGGTGGTATCCTGCTATGACTACAGCATTACATGCTGACTGTGGTGGTATCCTGCTATGACTACAGCATTGCATGCTGACTGTGGTGGTATCCTGCTATGACTACAGCATTGCATGCTGACTGTGGTGGTATCCTGCTATGACTACAGCATTGCATGCTGACTGTGGTAGTATCCTGCTATGACTACAGCATTGCATGCTGACTGGTGGTGTCCTGCAATGACTACAGCATTGCATACTGACTGTGGTGGTATCCTGCTATGACTACAGCATTGCATACTGACTGCGGTGGTCTCCTGCTATGACTACAGCATTGCATGCTGACTGCCGTTGTATCCTGCTATGACTTCAGCATTGCATGCTGACTGTGGTTGTATCCTGCTATGACTATAGCAGTGCATGCTGACTATGGTGATATCCTGCTATGACTACAGCATTGCATACTGACTGTGGTGGTATCCTGCTGTGATTACAGCATTGCATCCTGACTGTGGTAGTATCCTGCTATGACTACAGCATTGCATGCTGACTGGTGGTGTCCTGCTATGACTACAGCATTGCATACTGACTGTGGTGGTATCCTGCTATGACTACAGCATTGCATACTGACAGTGGTGGTATCCTGCTATGACTACAGCATTGCATACTGACTGCGGTGGTCTCCTGCTATGACTACAGCATTGCATGCTGACTGGTGGTTTCCTGCTATGACTACAGTATTGCATGCTGACAGTGGTGGTATCCTGCTATGATTACAGCAGTGCATACTTACTGTGGTACCTGCTATGATTACAGCAGTGCATACTGACTGGTGGTACCTGCTATGATTACAGCAGTGGAAACTGCTGTTGTGGTACCTGCTATGATTACAGCATTGCATATTGTCGTGGTACCTGCTATGATTACAGCAGTGCATACTGACTGTGGTGGGACCTGCTATGATGACAGCATTGCATACTGACTGTGGTGGTATCCTGCTATGACTACAGCATTGCATGCTGACTGTGGTTGTATCCTGCTATGACTACAGCATTGTATGCTGACTGTGGTGGTATCCTGCTATGACTACAGCATTGCATGCTGACTGTGGATGTATCCTGCTATGACTACAGCATTGCATGCTGACTGTGGTGGTATCCTGCTATGACTACAGCATTGCATGCTGACTGTGGTTGTATCCTGCTATGACTATAGCTGTGCATGCTCACTGTGGTGGTATCCTGCTATGACTACAGCATTGCATACTGACTGCAGTGGTATCCTTCTATAACTTCAGCATTGCATACTGACTGCGGTGGTATCCAGCTATGACTACAGCATTGCATGCTGACTGTAGTTGTATCCTGCTATGACTACAGCATTGCATGCTGACTGTGGTGGTATCCTGTTATGACTATAGCAGTGCATGCTGACTATGGTGGTATCCTGCTATGACTACAGCATTGCGATGCTGACTGTGGTGGTATCCTGCTATGATTACAGCATTGCATGCTGACTGTGGTGGTATCCTGCTATGACTACAGCATTGCGTTCTGACTGTGGTGGTAACCTGCTATGACTACAGCATTGCATGCTGACTGTGGTCGTTTCCTGCTATGACTCAAGCATTGCATGCTGACTGTGGTGGTATCCTGCTATGACTACAGCATTGTATGCTGACTGTGGTGGTATCCTGCTATGACTACAGCATTACATGCTGACTGTGGTGGTATCCTGCTATGACTACAGCATTGCATACTGACGGTGGTGGTATCCTGCTATGACTACAGCATCGCATGCTGACTGTGGTGGTATCCTGCTATGACTACAGCATTGCATACTGACGGTAGTGGTATCCTGCTATGACTACAGCATTGCATACTGACTGCGGTGGTATCCTGCTATGACTACAGCATTGCATGCTGACTGCCGTTGTATCCTGCTATGACTTCAGCATTGCATGCTGACTGTGGTTGTATCCTGCTATGACTATAGCAGTGCATGCTGACTATGGTGATATCCTGCTATGACTACAGCATTGCATACTGACTGTGGTGGTATCCTGCTGTGATTACAGCATTGCATCCTGACTGTGGTACTATCCTGCTATGACTACAGCATTGCATGCTGACTGGTGGTGTCCTGCTATGACTACAGCATTGCATACTGACTGTGGTGGTATCCTGCTATGACTACAGCATTGCATACTGACAGTGGTGGTATCCTGCTATGACTACAGCATTGCATGCTGACTGGTGGTGTCCTGCAATGACTACAGCATTGCATACTGACTGTGGTGGTATCCTGCTATGACTACAGCATTGCATACTGACTGCGGTGGTCTCCTGCTATGACTACAGCATTGCATGCTGACTGCCGTTGTATCCTGCTATGACTTCAGCATTGCATGCTGACTGTGGTTGTATCCTGCTATGACTATAGCAGTGCATGCTGACTATGGTGATATCCTGCTATGACTACAGCATTGCATACTGACTGTGGTGGTATCCTGCTGTGATTACAGCATTGCATCCTGACTGTGGTAGTATCCTGCTATGACTACAGCATTGCATGCTGACTGGTGGTGTCCTGCTATGACTACACCATTGCATACTGACTGTGGTGGTATCCTGCTATGACTACAGCATTGCATACTGACAGTGGTGGTATCCTGCTATGACTACAGCATTGCATACTGACTGCGGTGGTCTCCTGCTATGACTACAGCATTGCATGCTGACTGGTGGTTTCCTGCTATGACTACAGTATTGCATGCTGACAGTGGTGGTATCCTGCTATGATTACAGCAGTGCATACTTACTGTGGTACCTGCTATGATTACAGCAGTGCATACTGACTGGTGGTACCTGCTATGATTACAGCAGTGGAAACTGCTGTTGTGGTACCTGCTATGATTACAGCACTGCATATTGTCGTGGTACCTGCTATGATTACAGCAGTGCATACTGACTGTGGTGGGACCTGCTATGATGACAGCATTGCATACTGACTGTGGTGGTATCCTGCTATGACTACAGCATTGCATGCTGACTGTGGTTGTATCCTGCTATGACTACAGCATTGTATGCTGACTGTGGTGGTATCCTGCTATGACTACAGCATTGCATGCTGACTGTGGATGTATCCTGCTATGACTACAGCATTGCATGCTGACTGTGGTGGTATCCTGCTATGACTACAGCATTGCATGCTGACTGTGGTTGTATCCTGCTATGACTATAGCTGTGCATGCTCACTGTGGTGGTATCCTGCTATGACTACAGCATTGCATACTGACTGCAGTGGTATCCTTCTATAACTTCAGCATTGCATACTGACTGCGGTGGTATCCAGCTATGACTACAGCATTGCATGCTGACTGTAGTTGTATCCTGCTATGACTACAGCATTGCATGCTGACTGGTGGTATCCTGTTATGACTATAGCAGTGCATGCTGACTATGGTGGTATCCTGCTATGACTACAGCATTGCGATGCTGACTGTGGTGGTATCCTGCTATGATTACAGCATTGCATGCTGACTGTGGTGGTATCCTGCTATGACTACAGCATTGCGTTCTGACTGTGGTGGTAACCTGCTATGACTACAGCATTGCATGCTGACTGTGGTCGTTTCCTGCTATGACTCAAGCATTGCATGCTGACTGTGGTGGTATCCTGCTATGACTACAGCATTGTATGCTGACTGTGGTGGTATCCTGCTATCACTACAGCATTACATGCTGACTGTGGTGGTATCCTGCTATGACTACAGCATTGCATACTGACGGTGGTGGTATCCTGCTATGACTACAGCATCGCATGCTGACTGTGGTGGTATCCTGCTATGACTACAGCATTGCATACTGACGGTAGTGGTATCCTGCTATGACTACAGCATTGCATACTGACTGCGGTGGTATCCTGCTATGACTACAGCATTGCATGCTGACTGCCGTTGTATCCTGCTATGACTTCAGCATTGCATGCTGACTGTGGTTGTATCCTGCTATGACTATAGCAGTGCATGCTGACTATGGTGATATCCTGCTATGACTACAGCATTGCATACTGACTGTGGTGGTATCCTGCTGTGATTACAGCATTGCATCCTGACTGTGGTACTATCCTGCTATGACTACAGCATTGCATGCTGACTGGTGGTGTCCTGCTATGACTACAGCATTGCATACTGACTGTGGTGGTATCCTGCTATGACTACAGCATTGCATACTGACAGTGGTGGTATCCTGCTATGACTACAGCATTTCATACTGACTGCGGTGGTCTCCTGCTATGACTACAGCATTGCATGCTGACTGGTGGTTTCCTGCTATGACTACAGTATTGCATGCTGACGGTGGTGGTATCCTGCTATGATTACAGCAGTGCATACTTACTGTGGTACCTGCTATGATTACAGCAGTGCATACTGACTGGTGGTACCTGCTATGATTACAGCAGTGGAAACTGCTGTTGTGGTACCTGCTATGATTACAGCACTGCATATTGTCGTGGTACCTGCTATGATTACAGCAGTGCATACTGACTGTGGTGGGACCTGCTATGATGACAGCATTGCATACTGACTGTGGTGGTATCCTGCTATGACTACAGCATTGCATGCTGACTGTGGTTGTATCCTGATATGACTACAGCATTGTATGCTGACTGTGGTGGTATCCTGCTATGACTACAGCATTGCATGCTGACTGTGGATGTATCCTGCTATGACTACAGCATTGCTTGCTGACTGTGGTGGTATCCTGCTATGACTACAGCATTGCATGCTGACTGTGGTTGTATCCTGCTATGACTATAGCAGTGCATGCTCACTGTGGTGGTATCCTGCTATGACTACAGCATTGCATGCTGACTGTGGTGGTATCCTGCTATGACTACAGCATTTCATGCTGACTGTGGTGGTATCCTGCTATGACTACAGCATTGCATATTGACTGCAGTGGTATCCTTCTATAACTTCAGCATTGCATACTGACTGCGGTGGTATCCTGCTATGACTACAGCATTGCATGCTGACTGTAGTTGTATCCTGCTATGACTACAGCATTGCATGCTGACTGTGGTGGTATCGTGCTATGACTATAGCAGTGCATGCTGACTATGGTGGTATCCTGCTATGACTACAGCATTGTGATGCTGACTGTGGTGGTATCCTGCTATGACTACAGCATTGCATGCTGACTGTGGTGGTATCCTGCTATGACTACAGCATTGCGTGCTGACTGTGGTGGTATCCTGCTATGACTACAGCATTGCATGCTGACTGTGGTCGTTTCCTGCTATGACTCAAGCATTGCATGCTGACTGTGTTGGTATCCTGCTATGACTACAGCATTGTATGCTGACTGTGGAGGTATCCTGCTATGACTACAGCATTACATGCTGACTGTGGTGGTATCCTGCTATGACTACATCATTGCATACTGACGGTGGTGGTATCCTGCTATGACTACACCATCGCATGCTGACTGTGGTGGTATCCTGCTATGACTACAGCATTGCATACTGACGGTAGTGGTATCCTGCTTTGACTACAGCATTGCATACTGACTGCGTTGGTATCCTGCTATGACTACAGCATTGCATGCTGACTGCCGTTGTATCCTGCTATGACTTCAGCATTGCATGCTGACTGTGGTTGTATCCTGCTATGACTATAGCAGTGCATGCTGACTATGGTGATATCCTGCTATGACTACAGCATTGCATACTGACTGTGGTGGTATTCTGCTATGATTACAGCATTGCATCCTGACTGTGGTGGTATCCTGCTTTGACTACAGCATTGCATGCTGACTGGTGGTGTCCTGCTATGACTACAGCATTGCATACTGACAGTGGTGGTATCCTGCTATGACTACAGCATTGCATACTGACTGCGGTGGTCTCCTGCTATGACTACAGCATTGCATGCTGACTTGTGGTTTCCTCCTATGACTACAGTAATGCATGCTGACGGTGGTGGTATCCTGCTATGATTACAGCAGTGCATACTTACTGTGGTACCTGCTATGATTACAGCAGTGCATACTGACTGGTGGTACCTGCTATGATTACAGCAGTGGAAACTGCTGTTGTGGTACCTGCTATGATTACAGCAGTGCATATTGTCGTGGTACCTGCTATGATTACAGCAGTGCATACTGACTGTGGTGGGACCTGCTATGATGACAGCATTGCATACTGACTGTGGTGGTATCCTGCTATGACTACAGCATTGCATGCTGACTGTGGTTGTATCCTGCTTTGACTACAGCATTGCATGCTGACTGTGGTGGTATCCTGCAATGACTACAGCATTGCATGCTGACTGTGGTGGTATCCTGCTATGACTACAGCATTGCATACTGACTGCGGTGGTATCCTGCTATGACTACAGCATTGCATGATGACTGTGGTTGTATCCTGCTATGACTACAGCATTGCATGCTGACTGTCTTGGTATCCTGCAATGACTACAGCATTGCATGCTGACTGTGGTGGTATCCTGCTATGACTACAGCATTGCTTGCTGACTGTGGTGGTATCCTGCTATGACTACAGCATTGCATGCTGACTGTGGTCGTTTCCTGCTATGACTCAAGCATTGCATGCTGACTTTGGTGGTATCCTGCTATGACTACAGCATTGTATGCTGACTGTGGTGGTATCCTGCTATGACTACAGCATTACATGCTGACTGTGGTGGTATCCTGCTATGACTACAGCATTGCATGCTGACTGTGGTGGTATCCTGCTATGACTACAGCATTGCATGCTGACTGTGGTGGTATCCTGCTATGACTACAGCATTGCATGCTGACTGTGGTAGTATCCTGCTATGACTACAGCATTGCATGCTGACTGGTGGTGTCCTGCAATGACTACAGCATTGCATACTGACTGTGGTGGTATCCTGCTATGACTACAGCATTGCATACTGACTGCGGTGGTCTCCTGCTATGACTACAGCATTGCATGCTGACTGCCGTTGTATCCTGCTATGACTTCAGCATTGCATGCTGACTGTGGTTGTATCCTGCTATGACTATAGCAGTGCATGCTGACTATGGTGATATCCTGCTATGACTACAGCATTGCATACTGACTGTGGTGGTATCCTGCTGTGATTACAGCATTGCATCCTGACTGTGGTAGTATCCTGCTATGACTACAGCATTGCATGCTGACTGGTGGTGTCCTGCTATGACTACAGCATTGCATACTGACTGTGGTGGTATCCTGCTATGACTACAGCATTGCATACTGACAGTGGTGGTATCCTGCTATGACTACAGCATTGCATACTGACTGCGGTGGTCTCCTGCTATGACTACAGCATTGCATGCTGACTGGTGGTTTCCTGCTATGACTACAGTATTGCATGCTGACAGTGGTGGTATCCTGCTATGATTACAGCAGTGCATACTTACTGTGGTACCTGCTATGATTACAGCAGTGCATACTGACTGGTGGTACCTGCTATGATTACAGCAGTGGAAACTGCTGTTGTGGTACCTGCTATGATTACAGCACTGCATATTGTCGTGGTACCTGCTATGATTACAGCAGTGCATACTGACTGTGGTGGGACCTGCTATGATGACAGCATTGCATACTGACTGTGGTGGTATCCTGCTATGACTACAGCATTGCATGCTGACTGTGGTTGTATCCTGCTATGACTACAGCATTGTATGCTGACTGTGGTGGTATCCTGCTATGACTACAGCATTGCATGCTGACTGTGGATGTATCCTGCTATGACTACAGCATTGCATGCTGACTGTGGTGGTATCCTGCTATGACTACAGCATTGCATGCTGACTGTGGTTGTATCCTGCTATGACTATAGCTGTGCATGCTCACTGTGGTGGTATCCTGCTATGACTACAGCATTGCATACTGACTGCAGTGGTATCCTTCTATAACTTCAGCATTGCATACTGACTGCGGTGGTATCCAGCTATGACTACAGCATTGCATGCTGACTGTAGTTGTATCCTGCTATGACTACAGCATTGCATGCTGACTGTGGTGGTATCCTGTTATGACTATAGCAGTGCATGCTGACTATGGTGGTATCCTGCTATGACTACAGCATTGCGATGCTGACTGTGGTGGTATCCTGCTATGATTACAGCATTGCATGCTGACTGTGGTGGTATCCTGCTATGACTACAGCATTGCGTTCTGACTGTGGTGGTAACCTGCTATGACTACAGCATTGCATGCTGACTGTGGTCGTTTCCTGCTATGACTCAAGCATTGCATGCTGACTGTGGTGGTATCCTGCTATGACTACAGCATTGTATGCTGACTGTGGTGGTATCCTGCTATGACTACAGCATTACATGCTGACTGTGGTGGTATCCTGCTATGACTACAGCATTGCATACTGACGGTGGTGGTATCCTGCTATGACTACAGCATCGCATGCTGACTGTGGTGGTATCCTGCTATGACTACAGCATTGCATACTGACGGTAGTGGTATCCTGCTATGACTACAGCATTGCATACTGACTGCGGTGGTATCCTGCTATGACTACAGCATTGCATGCTGACTGCCGTTGTATCCTGCTATGACTTCAGCATTGCATGCTGACTGTGGTTGTATCCTGCTATGACTATAGCAGTGCATGCTGACTATGGTGATATCCTGCTATGACTACAGCATTGCATACTGACTGTGGTGGTATCCTGCTGTGATTACAGCATTGCATCCTGACTGTGGTACTATCCTGCTATGACTACAGCATTGCATGCTGACTGGTGGTGTCCTGCTATGACTACAGCATTGCATACTGACTGTGGTGGTATCCTGCTATGACTACAGCATTGCATACTGACAGTGGTGGTATCCTGCTATGACTACAGCATTGCATGCTGACTGGTGGTGTCCTGCAATGACTACAGCATTGCATACTGACTGTGGTGGTATCCTGCTATGACTACAGCATTGCATACTGACTGCGGTGGTCTCCTGCTATGACTACAGCATTGCATGCTGACTGCCGTTGTATCCTGCTATGACTTCAGCATTGCATGCTGACTGTGGTTGTATCCTGCTATGACTATAGCAGTGCATGCTGACTATGGTGATATCCTGCTATGACTACAGCATTGCATACTGACTGTGGTGGTATCCTGCTGTGATTACAGCATTGCATCCTGACTGTGGTGTATCCTGCTATGACTACAGCATTGCATGCTGACTGGTGGTGTCCTGCTATGACTACAGCATTGCATACTGACTGTGGTGGTATCCTGCTATGACTACAGCATTGCATACTGACAGTGGTGGTATCCTGCTATGACTACAGCATTGCATACTGACTGCGGTGGTCTCCTGCTATGACTACAGCATTGCATGCTGACTGGTGGTTTCCTGCTATGACTACAGTATTGCATGCTGACAGTGGTGGTATCCTGCTATGATTACAGCAGTGCATACTTACTGTGGTACCTGCTATGATTACAGCAGTGCATACTGACTGGTGGTACCTGCTATGATTACAGCAGTGGAAACTGCTGTTGTGGTACCTGCTATGATTACAGCACTGCATATTGTCGTGGTACCTGCTATGATTACAGCAGTGCATACTGACTGTGGTGGGACCTGCTATGATGACAGCATTGCATACTGACTGTGGTGGTATCCTGCTATGACTACAGCATTGCATGCTGACTGTGGTTGTATCCTGCTATGACTACAGCATTGTATGCTGACTGTGGTGGTATCCTGCTATGACTACAGCATTGCATGCTGACTGTGGATGTATCCTGCTATGACTACAGCATTGCATGCTGACTGTGGTGGTATCCTGCTATGACTACAGCATTGCATGCTGACTGTGGTTGTATCCTGCTATGACTATAGCTGTGCATGCTCACTGTGGTGGTATCCTGCTATGACTACAGCATTGCATACTGACTGCAGTGGTATCCTTCTATAACTTCAGCATTGCATACTGACTGCGGTGGTATCCAGCTATGACTACAGCATTGCATGCTGACTGTAGTTGTATCCTGCTATGACTACAGCATTGCATGCTGACTGGTGGTATCCTGTTATGACTATAGCAGTGCATGCTGACTATGGTGGTATCCTGCTATGACTACAGCATTGCGATGCTGACTGTGGTGGTATCCTGCTATGATTACAGCATTGCATGCTGACTGTGGTGGTATCCTGCTATGACTACAGCATTGCGTTCTGACTGTGGTGGTAACCTGCTATGACTACAGCATTGCATGCTGACTGTGGTCGTTTCCTGCTATGACTCAAGCATTGCATGCTGACTGTGGTGGTATCCTGCTATGACTACAGCATTGTATGCTGACTGTGGTGGTATCCTGCTATGACTACAGCATTACATGCTGACTGTGGTGGTATCCTGCTATGACTACAGCATTGCATACTGACGGTGGTGGTATCCTGCTATGACTACAGCATCGCATGCTGACTGTGGTGGTATCCTGCTATGACTACAGCATTGCATACTGACGGTAGTGGTATCCTGCTATGACTACAGCATTGCATACTGACTGCGGTGGTATCCTGCTATGACTACAGCATTGCATGCTGACTGCCGTTGTATCCTGCTATGACTTCAGCATTGCATGCTGACTGTGGTTGTATCCTGCTATGACTATAGCAGTGCATGCTGACTATGGTGATATCCTGCTATGACTACAGCATTGCATACTGACTGTGGTGGTATCCTGCTGTGATTACAGCATTGCATCCTGACTGTGGTACTATCCTGCTATGACTACAGCATTGCATGCTGACTGGTGGTGTCCTGCTATGACTACAGCATTGCATACTGACTGTGGTGGTATCCTGCTATGACTACAGCATTGCATACTGACAGTGGTGGTATTCTGCTATGACTACAGCATTTCATACTGACTGCGGTGGTCTCCTGCTATGACTACAGCATTGCATGCTGACTGGTGGTTTCCTGCTATGACTACAGTATTGCATGCTGACGGTGGTGGTATCCTGCTATGATTACAGCAGTGCATACTTACTGTGGTACCTGCTATGATTACAGCAGTGCATACTGACTGGTGGTACCTGCTATGATTACAGCAGTGGAAACTGCTGTTGTGGTACCTGCTATGATTACAGCACTGCATATTGTCGTGGTACCTGCTATGATTACAGCAGTGCATACTGACTGTGGTGGGACCTGCTATGATGACAGCATTGCATACTGACTGTGGTGGTATCCTGCTATGACTACAGCATTGCATGCTGACTGTGGTTGTATCCTGATATGACTACAGCATTGTATGCTGACTGTGGTGGTATCCTGCTATGACTACAGCATTGCATGCTGACTGTGGATGTATCCTGCTATGACTACAGCATTGCTTGCTGACTGTGGTGGTATCCTGCTATGACTACAGCATTGCATGCTGACTGTGGTTGTATCCTGCTATGACTATAGCAGTGCATGCTCACTGTGGTGGTATCCTGCTATGACTACAGCATTGCATGCTGACTGTGGTGGTATCCTGCTATGACTACAGCATTTCATGCTGACTGTGGTGGTATCCTGCTATGACTACAGCATTGCATATTGACTGCAGTGGTATCCTTCTATAACTTCAGCATTGCATACTGACTGCGGTGGTATCCTGCTATGACTACAGCATTGCATGCTGACTGTAGTTGTATCCTGCTATGACTACAGCATTGCATGCTGACTGTGGTGGTATCGTGCTATGACTATAGCAGTGCATGCTGACTATGGTGGTATCCTGCTATGACTACAGCATTGTGATGCTGACTGTGGTGGTATCCTGCTATGACTACAGCATTGCATGCTGACTGTGGTGGTATCCTGCTATGACTACAGCATTGCGTGCTGACTGTGGTGGTATCCTGCTATGACTACAGCATTGCATGCTGACTGTGGTCGTTTCCTGCTATGACTCAAGCATTGCATGCTGACTGTGGTGGTATCCTGCTATGACTACAGCATTGTATGCTGACTGTGGAGGTATCCTGCTATGACTACAGCATTACATGCTGACTGTGGTGGTATCCTGCTATGACTACATCATTGCATACTGACGGTGGTGGTATCCTGCTATGACTACACCATCGCATGCTGACTGTGGTGGTATCCTGCTATGACTACAGCATTGCATACTGACGGTAGTGGTATCCTGCTTTGACTACAGCATTGCATACTGACTGCGGTGGTATCCTTCTATGACTACAGCATTGCATGCTGACTGCCGTTGTATCCTGCTATGACTTCAGCATTGCATGCTGACTGTGGTTGTATCCTGCTATGACTATAGCAGTGCATGCTGACTATGGTGATATCCTGCTATGACTACAGCATTGCATACTGACTGTGGTGGTATTCTGCTATGATTACAGCATTGCATCCTGACTGTGGTGGTATCCTGCTTTGACTACAGCATTGCATGCTGACTGGTGGTGTCCTGCTATGACTACAGCATTGCATACTGACTGTGGTGGTATCCTGCTATGACTACAGCATTGCATACTGACAGTGGTGGTATCCTGCTATGACTACAGCATTGCATACTGACTGCGGTGGTCTCCTGCTATGACTACAGCATTGCATGCTGACTGGTGGTTTCCTCCTATGACTACAGTAATGCATGCTGACGGTGGTGGTATCCTGCTATGATTACAGCAGTGCATACTTACTGTGGTACCTGCTATGATTACAGCAGTGCATACTGACTGGTGTTACCTGCTATGATTACAGCAGTGGAAACTGCTGTTGTGGTACCTGCTATGATTACAGCAGTGCATATTGTCGTGGTACCTGCTATGATTACAGCAGTGCATACTGACTGTGGTGGGACCTGCTATGATGACAGCATTGCATACTGACTGTGGTGGTATCCTGCTATGACTACAGCATTGCATGCTGACTGTGGTTGTATCCTGCTTTGACTACAGCATTGCATGCTGACTGTGGTGGTATCCTGCTATGACTACAGCATTGCATGCTGACTGTGGTGGTATCCTGCTATGACTACAGCATTGCATACTGACTGCGGTGGTATCCTGCTATGACTACAGCATTGCATGATGACTGTGGTTGTATCCTGCTATGACTACAGCATTGCATGCTGACTGTGGTGGTATCCTGCAATGACTACAGCATTGCATGCTGACTGTGGTGGTATCCTGCTATGACTACAGCATTGCTTGCTAACTGTGGTGGTATCCTGCTATGACTACCGCATTGCATGCTGACTGTGGTCGTTTCCTGCTATGACTCAAGCATTGCATGCTGACTTTGGTGGTATCCTGCTATGACTAAAGCATTGTATGCTGACTGTGGTGGTATCCTGCTATGACTACAGCATTACATGCTGACTGTGGTGGTATCCTGCTATGACTACAGCATTGCATGCTGACTGTGGTGGTATCCTGCTATGACTACAGCATTGCATGCTGACTGTGGTTGTATCCTGCTATGACTATAGCAGTGCATGCTGACTATGGTGATATCCTGCTATGACTACAGCATTGCATACTGACTGTGGTGGTATCCTGCTGTGATTACAGCATTGCATCCGGACTGTAGTGGTATCCTGCTTTGACTACAGCATTGCATGCTGACTGGTGGTGTCCTGCTATGACTACAGCATTGCATACTGACTGTGGTGGTATCCTGCTATGACTACAGCATTGCATACTGACAGTGGTGGTATCCTGCTATGACTACAGCATTGCATTCTGACTGCGGTGGTCTCCTGCTATGACTACAGCATTGCATGCTGACTGGTGGTTTCCTTCTATGACTACAGTATTGCATGCTGACGGTGGTGGTATCCTGCTATGATTACAGCAGTGCATACTTACTGTGGTACCTGCTATGATTACAGCAGTGCATACTGACTGGTGTTACCTGCTATGATTACAGCAGTGGAAACTGCTGTTGTGGTACCTGCTATGATTACAGCAGTGCATATTGTCGTGGTACCTGCTATGATTACAGCAGTGCATACTGACTGTGGTGGGACCTGCTATGATGACAGCATTGCATACTGACTGTGGTGGTATCCTGCTATGACTACAGCATTGCTTGCTGACTGTGGTTGTATCCTGCTTTGACTACAGCATTGCATGCTGACTGTGGTGGTATCCTGCTATGACTACAGCATTGCATGCTGACTGTGGTGGTATCCTGCTATGACTACAGCATTGCATACTGACTGCGGTGGTATCCTGCTATGACTACAGAATTGCATGATGACTGTGGTTGTATCCTGCTATGACTACAGCATTGCATGCTGACTGTGGTGGTATCCTGCAATGACTACAGCATTGCATGCTGACTGTGGTGGTATCCTGCTATGACTACAGCATTGCTTGCTAACTGTGGTGGTATCCTGCTATGACTACCGCATTGCATGCTGACTGTGGTCGTTTCCTGCTATGACTCAAGCATTGCATGCTGACTTTGGTGGTATCCTGCTATGACTACAGCATTGTATGCTGACTGTGGTGGTATCCTGCTATGACTACAGCATTACATGCTGACTGTGGTGGTATCCTGCTATGACTACAGCATTGCATGCTGACTGTGGTGGTATCCTGCTATGACTACAGCATTGCATGCTGACTGTGGTTGTATCCTGCTATGACTATAGCAGTGCATGCTGACTATGGTGATATCCTGGCTATGACTACAGCATTGCATACTGACTGTGGTGGTATCCTGCTGTGATTACAGCATTGCATCCTGACTGTGGTGGTATCCTGCTTTGACTACAGCATTGCATGCTGACTGGTGGTGTCCTGCTATGACTACAGCATTGCATACTGACTGTGGTGGTATCCTGCTATGACTACAGCATTGCATACTGACAGTGGTGGTATCCTGCTATGACTACAGCATTGCATTCTGACTGCGGTGGTCTCCTGCTATGACTACAGCATTGCATGCTGACTGGTGGTTTCCTTCTATGACTACAGTATTGCATGCTGACGGTGGTGGTATCCTGCTATGATTACAGCAGTGCATACTTACTGTGGTACCTGCTATGATTACAGCAGTGCATACTGACTGGTGGTACCTGCTATGATTACAGCAGTGGAAACTGCTGTTGTGGTACCTGCTATGATTACAGCAGTGCATATTGTCGTGGTACCTGCTGTGATTACAGCAGTGCATACTGACTGTGGTGGGACCTGCTATGATGACAGCATTGCATACTGACTGTGGTGGTATCCTGCTATGACTACAGCATTGCATGCTGACTGTGGTTGTATCCTGCTTTGACTACAGCATTGCATGCTGACTGTGGTGGTATCCTGCTATGACTACAGCATTGCATGCTGACTGTGGTGGTATCCTGATATGACTACAGCATTGCATACTGACTGCGGTGGTATCCTGCTATGACTACAGCATTGCATGATGACTGTGGTTGTATCCTGCTATGACTACAGCATTGCTTGCTGACTGTGGTTGTATCCTGCTATGACTATAGCAGTGCATGCTCACTGTGGTGGTATCCTGCTGTGACTACAGCATTGCATGCTGACTGTGGTGGTATCCTGCTATGACTACAGCATTGCATGCTGACTGTGGTGGTATCCTGCTATGACTACAGCATTGCATGCTGACTGTGGTGATATCCTGCTATGACTACAGCATTGCTTGCTGACTGTGTTGGTATCCTGCTATGACTACAGCATTGCATGCTGACTGTGGTCGTTTCCTGCTATGACTCAAGCATTGCATGCTGACTTTGGTGGTATCCTGCTATGACTACAGCATTGTATGCTGACTGTGGTGGTATCCTGCTATGACTATAGCATTACATGCTGACTGTGGTGGTATCCTGCTATGACTACAGCATTGCATGCTGACTGTGGTGGTATCCTGCTATGACTACAACATTGCATACTGACGGTGGTGGTATCCTGCTATGACTACAGCATTGCATGCTGACTGTGGTGGTATCCTGCTATGACTTCAGCATTGCATACTGACTGCGGTGGTATCCTGCTATGACTACAGCATTGCATGATGACTGCCGTTGTATCCTGCTATGACTTCAGCATTGCATGCTGACTGTGGTTGTATCCTGCTATGACTATAGCAGTGCATGCTGACTATGGTAATATCCTGCTATGACTACAGCATTGCATCCTGACTGGTGTTATCCTGCTATGACTACAGCATTGCATACTGACAGTGGTGGTATCCTGCTATAACTACAGCATTGCATACTGACTGTGGTGGTCTCCTGCTATGACTACAGCATTGGATGCTGACTGGTGGTTTCCTGCTATGACTACAGTATTGCATGCTGACGGTGGTGGTATCCTGCTATGATTACAGCAGTGCATACTGACTGTGGTACCTGCTATGATTACACCAGTGCATACTGACTGTGGTGGGACCTGCTATGATGACAGCATTGCATACTGACTGTGGTGGTATCCTGCTATGACTACAGCATTGTATGCTGACTGTGGTGGTATCCTGCTATGACTACAGCATTGCTTGCTGACTGTGGTGGTATCCTGCTATGACTACAACATTGCATGCTGACTGTGGTGGTATCCTGCTATGACTATAGCATTGCATGCTGACTGTGGTTGTATCCTACTATGACTATATGAGTGCATGCTGACTATGGTGGTATCCTGCTATGACTACAGCCTGCATACTGACTGTGGTGGTATTCTGCTATGATTACAGCATTGCATACTGACTGTGGTGGTATCCGGCTATGACTACAGCATTGCATGCTGACTGGTGGTATCCTGCTATGACTACAGCATTGTGATGCTGACTGTGGTTGTATCCTGCTATGACTACAGCATTGCATGCTGACTGTGGTGGTATCGTGCTATGACTACAGCATTGCTTGCTGACTGGTGGTATCCTGCTATGACTACAGCATTGCATGCTCACTGTGGTGGTATCCTGCTATGACTACAGCATTGCATACTGACTGCAGTGGTATCCTTCTATAACTTCAGCATTGCATACTGACTGCGGTGGTATCCTGCTATGACTACAGCATTGCATGCTGACTGTAGTTGTATCCTGCTATGACTACAGCATTGCATGCTGACTGTGGTGGTAACCTGCTATGACTATAGCAGTGCATGCTGACTATGGTGGTATCCTGCTATGACTACAGCATTGTGATGCTGACTGTGGTGATATCCTGCTATGACTACAGCATTGCATGCTGACTGTGGTGGTATCCTGCTATGACTACAGCATTGCGTGCTGACTGTGGTGGTATCCTGCTATGACTACAGCATTGCATGCTGACTGTGGTCGTTTCCTGCTATGACTCAAGCATTGCATGCTGACTGTGGTGGTATCCTGCTATGACTACAGCATTGTATGCTGACTGTGGTGGTATCCTGCTATAACTACAGCATTGCATGCTGACTGTGGTAGTATCCTGCTATGACTACAGCATTGCATACTGCCGGTGGTGGTATCCTGCTATGACTACAGCATCGCATGCTGACTGTGGTGGTATCCTGCTATGACTACAGCATTGCATACTGACGGTAGTGGTATACTGCTATAACTACAGCATTGCATACTGACTGCGGTGGTATCCTGCTATGACTACAGCATTGCATGCTGACTGCCGTTGTATCCTGCTATGACTTCAGCATTGCATGCTGACTGTGGTTGTATCCTGCTATGACTATAGCAGTGCATGGGGACTATGGTGATATCCTGCTATGACTACAGCATTGCATACTGACTGTGGTGGTATCCTGCTATGATTACAGCATTGCATCCTGACTGTGGTGGTATCCTGCTTTGACTACAGCATTGCATGCTGACTGGTGGTGTCCTGCTATGACTACAGCATTGCATACTGACTGTGGTGGTATCCTGCTATGACTACATCATTGCATACTGACAGTGGTGGTATCCTGCTATGACTACAGCATTGCATACTGACTGCGGTGGTCTCCTGCTATGACTACAGCATTGCATGCTGACTGGTGGTTTTCTGCTATGACTACAGTATTGCATGCTGACGGTGGTGGTATCCTGCTATGATTACAGCAGTGCATACTTACTGTGGTACCTGCTATGATTACAGCAGTGCATACTGACTGGTGGTACCTGCTATGATTACAGCAGTGCATACTGACTGTGGTGGGACCTGCTATGATGACAGCATTGCATACTGACTGTGGTGGTATCCTGCTATGACTACAGCATTGTGATGCTGACTGTGGTTGTATCCTGCTATGACTACAGCATTGCATGCTGACTGTGGTGGTATCGTGCTATGACTACAGCATTGTATGCTGACTGTGGTGGTATCCTGCTATGACTACAGCATTGCATGCTGACTGTGGTGGTATTCTGCTATGACTACAGCATTGCATACTGACTGCAGTGGTATCCTTCTATAACTTCAGCATTGCATACTGACTGCTGTGGTATCCTGCTATGACTACAGCATTGCATGCTGACTGTAGTTGTATCCTGCTATGACTACAGCATTGCATGCTGACTGTGGTGGTATCCTGCTATGACTATAGCAGTGCATGCTGACTATGGTGGTATCCTGCTATGACTACAGCATTGTGATACTGACTGTGGTGGTATCCTGCTATGACTACAGCATTGCATGCTGACTGTGGTGGTATCCTGCTATGACTACAGCATTGCGTGCTGACTGTGGTGGTATCCTGCTATGACTACAGCATTGCATGCTGACTGTGGTCGTTTCCTGCTATGACTCAAGCATTGCATGCTGACTGTGGTGGTATCCTGCTATGACTACAGCATTGTATGCTGACTGTGGTGGTATCCTGCTATGACTACAGCATTACATGCTGACTGTGGTGGTATCCTGCTATGACTACAGCATTGCATGCTGACTGTGGTGGTATCCTGCTATGACTACAGCATTGCATACTGACGGTGGTGGTATCCTGCTATGACTACAGCATTGCATGCTGACTGTGGTGGTATCCTGCTATGACTACAGCATTGCATACTGACGGTAGTGGTATCCTGCTATGACTACAGCATCGCATGCTGACTGTGGTGGTATCCTGCTATGACTACAGCATTGCATACTGACGGTAGTGGTATCCTGCTATGACTACAGCATTGCATACTGACTGTGGTGGTATCCTGCTATGACTACAGCATTGTGATGCTGACTGTGGTTGTATCCTGCTATGACTACAGCATTGCATGCTGACTGTGGTGGTATTGTGCTATGACTACAGCATTGTATGCTGACTGTGGTGGTATCCTGCTATGACTACAGCATTGCATGCTGACTGTGGTGGTATCCTGCTATGACTACAGCATTGCATACTGACTGCAGTGGTATCCTTCTATAACTTCAGCATTGCATACTGACTGCTGTGGTATCCTGCTATGACTACAGCATTGCATGCTGACTGTAGTTGTATCCTGCTATGACTACAGCATTGCATGCTGACTGTGGTGGTATCCTGCTATGACTATAGCAGTGCATGCTGACTATCGTGGTATCCTGCTATGACTACAGCATTGTGATACTGACTGTGGTGGTATCCTGCTATGACTACAGCATTGCATGCTGACTGTGGTGGTATCCTGCTATGACTACAGCATTGCGTGCTGACTGTGGTGGTATCCTGCTATGACTACAGCATTGCATGCTGACTGTGGTCGTTTCCTGCTATGACTCAAGCATTGCATGCTGACTGTGGTGGTATCCTGCTATGACTACAGCATTGTATGCTGACTGTGGTGGTATCCTGCTATGACTACAGCATTACATGCTGACTGTGGTGGTATCCTGCTATGACTACAGCATTGTGATGCTGACTGTGGTTGTATCCTGCTATGACTACAGCATTGCATGCTGACTGTGGTGGTATTGTGCTATGACTACAGCATTGTATGCTGACTGTGGTGGTATCCTGCTATGACTACAGCATTGCATGCTGACTGTGGTGGTATCCTGCTATGACTACAGCATTGCATACTGACTGCAGTGGTATCCTTCTATAACTTCAGCATTGCATACTGACTGCTGTGGTATCCTGCTATGACTACAGCATTGCATGCTGACTGTAGTTGTATCCTGCTATGACTACAGCATTGCATGCTGACTGTGGTGGTATCCTGCTATGACTATAGCAGTGCATGCTGACTATCGTGGTATCCTGCTATGACTACAGCATTGTGATACTGACTGTGGTGGTATCCTGCTATGACTACAGCATTGCATGCTGACTGTGGTGGTATCCTGCTATGACTACAGCATTGCGTGCTGACTGTGGTGGTATCCTGCTATGACTACAGCATTGCATGCTGACTGTGGTCGTTTCCTGCTATGACTCAAGCATTGCATGCTGACTGTGGTGGTATCCTGCTATGACTACAGCATTGCATGCTGACTGTGGTGGTATCCTGCTATGACTACAGCATTACATGCTGACTGTGGTGGTATCCTGCTATGACTACAGCATTGCATGCTGACTGTGGTGGTATCCTGCTATGACTACAGCATTGCATACTGACGGTGGTGGTATCCTGCTATGACTACAGCATCGCATGCTGACTGTGGTGGTATCTTGCTATGACTACAGCATTGCATACTGACGGTAGTGGTATCCTGCTATGACTACAGCATTGCATACTGACTGCGGTGGTATCCTGCTATGACTACAGCATTGCATGCTGTCTGCCGTTGTATCCTGCTTTGACTTCAGCATTGCATGCTGACTGTGGTTGTATCCTGCAATGACTATAGCAGTGCATGCTGACTATGGTGATATCCTGCTATGACTACAGCATTGCATACTGACTGTGGTGGTATCCTGCTATGATTACAGCATTGCATCCTGACTGTGGTGGTATCCTGCTTTGACTACAGCATTGCATGCTGACTGGTGGTGTCCTGCTATGACTACAGCATTGCATACTGACTGTGGTGGTATCCTGCTATGACTACAGCATTGCATACTGACAGTGGTGGTATCCTGCTATGACTACAGCATTGCATACTGACTGCGGTGGTCTCCTGCTATGACTACAGCATTGCATGCTGACTGGTGGTTTCCTGCTATGACTACAGTATTGCATGCTGACGGTGGTGGTATGATGCTATGATTACAGCAGTGCATACTTACTGTGGTACCTGCTATGATTACAGCAGTGCATACTGACTGGTGGTACCTGCTATGATTACAGCAGTGGAAACTGCTGTTGTGGTACCTGCTATGATTACAGCAGTGCATATTGTCGTGGTACCTGCTATGATTACAGCAGTGCATACTGACTGTGGTGGGACCTGCTATGATGACAGCATTGCATACTGACTGTGGTGGTATCCTGCTATGACTACAGCATTACATGCTGACTGTGGTTGTATCCTGCTTTGACTACAGCATTGCATGCTGACTGTGGTGGTATCCTGCTATGACTACAGCATTGCATGCTGACTGTGGTGGTATCCTGCTATGACTACAGCATTGCATACTGACTGTGGTGGTATCCTGCTATGACTGCAGCATTGCATGATGACTGTGGTTGTATCCTGCTATGACTACAGCATTGCATGCTGACTGTGGTTGTATCCTGCTATGACTATAGCAGTGCATGCTCACTGTGGTGGTATCCTGCTGTGACTACAGCATTGCATGCTGACTGTGGTGGTATCCTGCTATGACTACAGCATTGCATGCTGACTGTGGTAGTATCCTGCAATGACTACAGCATTGCATGCTGACTGTGGTGGTATCCTGCTATGACTACAGCATTGCTTGCTGACTGTGGTGGTATCCTGCTATGACTACAGCATTGCATGCTGACTGAGGTCATTTCCTGCTATGACTCAAGCATTGCATGCTGACTTTGGTGGTATCCTGCTATGACTACAGCATTGTATGCTGACTGTGGTGGTATCCTGCTTTGACTACAGCATTACATGCTGACTGTGGTGGTATCCTGCTATGACTACAGCATTGTATGCTGACTGTGGTGGTATCCTGCTATGACTACAGCATTGCATGCTGACTGTGGTGGTATCCTGCTATGACTTCAGCATTGCATACTGACTGCGGTGGTATCCTACTATGACTACAGCATTGCATGCTGACTGCCGTTGTATCCTGCTATGACTTCAGCATTGCATGCTGACTGTGGTTGTATCCTGCTATGACTATAGCAGTGCATGCTGACTATGGTAATATCCTGCTATGACTACAGCATTGCATCCTGACTGGTGTTATCCTGCTATGACTACAGCATTGCATGCTGACTGGTGGTGTCCTGCTATGACTACAGCATTGCATACTGACTGTGGTGGTATCCTGCTATGACTACAGCATTGCATACTGACTGTGGTGGTATCCTGCTATGACTACAGCATTGCATGCTGACTGTGGTAGTATCCTGCAATGACTACAGCATTGCATGCTGACTGTGGTGGTATCCTGCTATGACTACAGCATTGCTTGCTGACTGTGGTGGTATCCTGCTATGACTACAGCATTGCATGCTGACTGAGGTCATTTCCTGCTATGACTCAAGCATTGCATGCTGACTTTGGTGGTATCCTGCTATGACTACAGCATTGTATGCTGACTGTGGTGGTATCCTGCTTTGACTACAGCATTACATGCTGACTGTGGTGGTATCCTGCTATGACTACAGCATTGTATGCTGACTGTGGTGGTATCCTGCTATGACTACAGCATTGCATGCTGACTGTGGTGGTATCCTGCTATGACTTCAGCATTGCATACTGACTGCGGTGGTATCCTACTATGACTACAGCATTGCATGCTGACTGCCGTTGTATCCTGCTATGACTTCAGCATTGCATGCTGACTGTGGTTGTATCCTGCTATGACTATAGCAGTGCATGCTGACTATGGTAATATCCTGCTATGACTACAGCATTGCATCCTGACTGGTGTTATCCTGCTATGACTACAGCATTGCATGCTGACTGGTGGTGTCCTGCTATGACTACAGCATTGCATACTGACTGTGGTGGTATCCTGCTATGACTACAGCATTGCATACTGACAGTGGTGGTATCCTGCTATGACTACAGCATTGCATACTGACTGCGGTGGTCTCCTGCTATAACTACAGCATTGGATGCTGACTGGTGGTTTCCTGCTATGACTACAGTATTGCATGCTGACGGTGGTGGTATCCTGCTATGATTACAGCAGTGCATACTGACTGTGGTACCTGCTATGATTACAGCAGTGCATACTGACTGGTGGTACCTGCTATGATTACAGCAGTGCATATTGTTGTGGTACCTGCTATGATTACACCAGTGCATACTGACTGTGGTGGGACCTGCTATGATGACAGCATTGCATACTGACTGTGGTGGTATCCTGCTAGGACTACAGCATTGCATTCTGACTGTGGTGGTATCCTGCTATGATTACAGCAGTGCATACTGACTGTGGTACCTGCTATGATTACATCAGTGCATAGTGACTGGTGGTACCTGCTATGATTACAGCAGTGCATATTGTTGTGGTACCTGCTATGATTACACCAGTGCATACTGACTGTGGTGGGACCTGCTATGATGACAGCATTGCATACTGACTGTGGTGGTATCCTGCTATGACTACAGCATTGCATTCTGACTGTGGTGGTATCCTGCTATGACTACAGCATTGCTTGCTGACTGTGGTGGTATCCTGCTATGACTACAACATTGCATGCTGACTGTGGTGGTATTCTGCTATGACTACAGCATTGCATGCTGACTGTGGTTGTATCCTGCTATGACTATAGCAGTGCATGCTGACTATGGTGGTATCCTGCTATGACTACAGGATTGCATACTGACTGTGGTGGTATTCTGCTATGACTACAGCATTGCATACTGACTGTGGTGGTATCCGGCTATGACTACAGCATTGCATGCTGACTGGTCGTATCCTGCTATGACTACAGCATTGTGATGCTGACTGTGGTTGTATCCTGCTATGACTACAGCATTGCATGCTGACTGTGGTGGTATCGTGCTATGACTACAGCATTGCTTGCTGACTGGTGGTATCCTGCTATGACTACAGCATTGCATGCTGACTGTGGTGGTATCCTGCTATGACTACACCATTGCATGCTGACTGTGGTGGTATCCTGCTATGACTACAGCATTGCATACTGACTGTAGTGGTATCCTGCTATGACTACAGCATTGCATGCTGACTGTTGTGGTATCCTGCTATGACTACAGCATTGCATACTGACTGCAGTGGTATCCTGCTATGACTTCAGCATTGCATACTGACTGCGGTGGTATCCTGCTATGACTACACCATTGCATTGCTCGGGGCTGGTGCAGGAAGTGGAATCCCCGTCATGGTTGTTCAAGACCATTGTCATCGCCATCTCGTCGTCATCACCATGTCCTCATTGTCGTCTCCGTCTTCACCATCCCGGGGTGCGGACATTATTTCCCCCTCTATCAGCCCATGGGGGGCTTCCATTTTATGGGAGTCTGCGATTTTGCATTGATTTCCGCAAGCAGAACACATTTTCTGTGGCGGACGCATATCCACTCCCTTGGATGGATGACTCCTTGGATGCTTTGTTGTGTACACGGTTCTTTTTAACCCTCGATTTGTTGTCCGGGTTTTGGCACTTGCCTTTGGATGAAGAATCCAAGCCTAAAACCATGTGACTTTACCGAAAAAACTAAGAATATACCCCAAGGATTGTTCCAAGTTAATTGCCTCCCTATGGGGCTGCAATCGGCTTCTGCCACATTCCAGCAGCTTATGGAAATGGTCTTGGCAGGTCTTCAATGGGACTTGTGCCTCATTTACCTGGACGATGGCATTGTATTCGGGGACACATTTCAGGAGCATATTCTTGGTTCTTTTGGTAAAATCACGTAGATAGAAAAATATAAATAAGAAAATTTTAATACATTTTTTAAAAAAATAATAAAAATAATGATGAATTAAATATTATGAAAGCAAAAAAACACAATGAAAATAAAAAATAAAAATAGTAAAATAAAATTATAAATAAATTAAAAAGAATAAATACAAAAAACCTAAGACGTTTCGATCACAATACAAGTGTTCTTCATCAGGCGGAGAGAAAAGAGGCGGCAAGCCTCCAAATGTATAAGGGTTCCAAAGTGAGTGGGCGGGGGACGAGAGCTGCGCAAGCAACACGCTAATGCAGGAGCTTGTGCAGCGCAACCAGCATGGGCGGGGTAGCCAGTCAGCCAGCGGTAATGTAGGAGCAGACAATGGGGGGGAGGAAGGGGGCAGAGATAGGGGGAGAGGATGGTGGAGGGGGGGTCAGAAATAGGGGGGGAGCAGGGGGTAGAGATGGGGGGGGCATTTCAACTCGCTCCACACATCCACACTACTGACGGTAAAGGTTGACAAGAAAACACAAGTCATGACCCAAAGTGGTTGATGACATCTTTCCAATGATTGCTGGGTTTAAAACCGTCGTCTCGGTTGAAATTGTGACTGTGTCTGTATATATGGATGGCTTCGTGAACGAATCTTTGTTGATAGTCAGTCGGCTTGGAAAGTACCATTGTCTTAGAGAAATCAATTTCATGTGAGCCAGCTGCATTAAAGTAATGATCAGCCACGACAGAAGTATTGGTCCTGTCGTGTTTGAGATCTGCCTTATGTTCAAGAACACGGTCAGAGACATGTTGCTTAGTTTCCCCAATGTAACTGCTGCTACAAATACAGCTTAGTTTGTAGACGTCGGGATATTGCATGTCAGGAATTTTGTCCTTCACAGATGGGATCAGGTCACAAATTTTATGCACTGTGTTAAATCGAACCTGGATCTTGTGTTTGTTCATTATTTTGGAAATATTTTTGGTTACCCCTGCTATGTATGGCAAGGTGATGGTTTTGATTGGATCCTCAGATGGCTCCTTCACGGTTGGGGTGATGGCTTTGTGGATAGTGTAGTCAGAATATCCATTCGCCTTGAGAGCTTGGTGTACGTGCTTGAGTTCACTGGTCAGGTGTTCATGGTCGGGGATACATTGAGCTCTATGGTGTAGCGTTTTGATGAGGGCATTTTTCTGGGATGGATGGTGGTGGGAATCAGGTTTACTTTCGTGTAGACAGAGTGGCTCATTGAGCCATCTGGTCTCATGCCATCTTTTTCTATCTCCATAGTGAATTTGTTTGCTGGGTGTATGGAATTGATGTGGTTGAGGAATTATTTCAGAGCTGGTCGGCCATGTGGCCAGATGACAAACGTGTCATCCACGTACGTCTTCCACAAAGACGGGCGTAGAGTGGATGCCTGGATGGCGTCCGTCTAAAATTTTTCCATTCAAATGTTGGCCACAACCGGTGATGAGGGAGAACCCATTGGGGTGCCTTCAGTTTGTTTGTAGAATGGTCCATTCCAAGTGAAGACTGTATTGGTGAGGCAGTGTCTCATCAGGGCTGTTACATCAGCATTCAGTCCTTGTTGGACCAAATCTTCAATTATTGCAATGGTATCGGGCACAGGAACTTTGGTGAACAAAGAAACTACATTGAAACTAACGAGCAAATCACCTGGGGACAGTGAAACCAGGTGAGCTGAGTTAAGAATAGAAGAGGTGGTCTTGCCAGTGAATGGTGCAAGGTCTCCGACAGATATCGGGCCAGTTTGTAGGTGCGTGAGTCAATGGTGGAGACGATGAGACGAAGGGGTATACCTTCTTCATGGATTTTTAGTAAGCCATATTTTAATTTGTAATTTACATTTAATTTTACAATTTTAACTTTTAATTTTTATTGTTTTTTTCTTTCTTTTATTATTATTATTATTATTTTTTTATTTCTTTTTGTTTCTATATACGTGATTTTACCGAAAGAACCAAGAATATGAATTCCTGCAGTCACGAACGTTTTAAGTCAAAGTTTCAGGAGCATTTATAAGCATCTGCGGTTCGTGTTTGTCTCAGAGTCCGTAAAACTTTGCTAATGCTGAAGCGTGACTTCTATTGGCCCGGTATGATGGATCATGTATACTACATGGTGAAATGTTGTACTGACTGCACACGCCACAAGCCACTATCACAAATATCACGGTGTCTCAAATTAACGAGCTAGTCAAATTAGATGTTCTCGGGCCATTCCCACTACTCAGAGGGGAAAACATTTCTCCTGGTCGGGGTGGAATATCTTTCCCGGTGGCCGATGGCATGGCCTCTGCCAGACCAGTCGGCCACATCCATTGCGGACAAATTTCTGCACGTCTACGTAATGGATAAAGGAGCTCCTGAACAACTTATTACAGATCAGGGGTGGAATTTTTCTTCTAAATTGTTATGGGAGGTGTGTGACTCGCTGGGTACAAGAAAAATTAGAACTTCGCTCTACCATCCTCAGACGGATGGGATGGTGGAACGCTTGCACAGGACTCTTATGTCCATGTTGTGCCAAAGAGTTAATGAGGTGCAGTTGGACTGGAATTTGCACATCCCCGGTGTCCTGGCTGCATATAGATTGGCCCATCATGCTTTAACAGGATTCTCCCCGTTTAATATCATGTACAGGAGGGAGAGTGATCCCCCCATGGAAGCACAGTTGGGCATGGACTTGGGTAAAAAGACGGCCGTCATGCCCATGCCCATGCAGGTCATGCTTAGGCGTTTGAAGGAGGCGCGGGAGGCGTCTCAGGAAAATTCGGCCACACGGCAGCATGCAAATGAGAAGCTCGTGGGGCAACGGGAGTCCGGGGCCCCATGGACAACTGGGGACAAGGCGTCGTTGCATTGTCCCCAGGTGTCCCTGGGTATGTCCCCTAAATTATACTGGCCGTTGCAGGGCCCTGTTGAGGTGATCAAGGTCAAGAGGCCGCAGTTTGTGTATATACAGGTCGGTCGCCATCGCTATTTTGTGCACCCGTCACGGTTAAAACCCTATGTTCCACCCTATTAGATAGTTCATCTCCATCTCCAGAGCGGCGGGCGTCGGATGTGTCCGACGAGTCGGGGCGACTGAGCCCAGAAGCTGAAGTCCAGGGATCCCCCGGCAGCGCTTCCGTGTGAAGGACCGTGCATGGAAGCCCAGTTGCCATCTTCTTCTCCCAGGGAGGAGCCGCACCCTTTAGGCCATTTGTGATGTTCCGGTGGTTCCCAGCGCGCAAGTTCCTGCTCGTGGTGGGGGACTGGCGTCGAGGACTCGCTCCAAGAGTGCTTCGTTTGCGCTGAACAGCTCCCTTCCCATCATGACAATTGTGTTCCGACGTCATCCGGCTGGTGGCCACCACCGCAAGCCAGACTGCAGCTTCCGTTTGATCTGGGATCCACCCTAATGCTCGTGACTGCGGCGTGCCTGCGGACGTCATGAATTGTTGCACTTCCCTCACGGTTCTGGTTAAATAATTACGGGGTCTTGTTGCTGATGTCCGCTAACCCCTGTTAAAGTAATTATGTTAGCCGAGACAGCTGTTTTTTTTTTTTCATGGGGGAGGGGTGATGTAGGGGTATAGCTCTGGCTGCTGGTGGCCACCCGCGTGCGCGGGCGAAACAACCACTGGTTCCCGCGTGGGCGCGGCGGTGGAAGGCGACCCATCCGCCTGCAGCCCCTGCGCTGCGGATCCTCCGGCGGGTGCAGCCAGCCCAATTTGGATGACCAGCTGTGCAGCAGAGGAGAACAGTTGTCCGAGGCACCCGGTGAGTTCGCGTGATCCCTCGTCGGCCGCTGCCTCAGGACACATGGCCGGGTTCCCGGATTCCGGGGCTGTTAAGGGGATAACGTTTCTGTTATCATCGTCCTCTGAGGACACTACACGTGGGTTCTTCCACGTCGCTGCTTTCAATATCAATATTTTTTTTCTTTCCGTTTCTAGCACCAAATGTAGTGACTCAATTCGGAGACAGTAAGACTTTGAGGCACTTATTTTATTTCAAAAGGACCTTCAGGATGACACACACCTGACGTGGGTGAACACTATTATTATTAAGTCTGTCTATTGTCAGCAACCACTACTCAGTTAGAACTGTTGGTAGGCTGTCTGACTAGCCGCGCCCCATGATGGTGAAGATGGAGACGACGACGAGGAGATGGTGATGACGACGAGATGGTGACGACGATGTACTTGAGAAGCACGATGGGGATCCCACTTCCAGCAACAGCCCCGAGGTCCAGCTGAGAGAATGACGATGTGCTCTATCTTTTTGAATTGAGAAAGCTCAAAGTGCTCATCCTTACCGATGTTGCTAGTAGGTGACTTAGCGTTTTTAAGGATTGCAGCGATTTCCGATCTTGCCACGTCTGCAGTAATATGTCCCAAACCCTTAAGGTCTCCTTAGACCTGGGCAATGATATCATCAACTGGGATGTGTTTAGGGGTGACTGCAAAATTCAACCCTTTGGCTAGAACCGATTTTAGGCTGTCGGAAATTGGACTGTTACTCTGAATGATAACAATCGTGTCAACCTCTAACTTTGTTGTAGCTGATGTTTTCACGGAAAAATTTGTTACAGATGCCATACAGGCATGCACTGTATGTCCGTCCTTGTGGAAGAGGTACGCAGATGACACGTTCGTCATCTGGCCATGTGACCGACCAGCTCTGAACCAGTTCCTCAACCAATTCCATACACCCAGCCATCAAATTCACCATGGAGGTGGAAAAGGATGGCAAGTTACCATTCTTGGATGTTTTAATCGAAAAGAGACCAGATGACTCAATGGGACACTGTCTACAGGAAAGCCACCCATATGAATGCCTACCTAAAACCTGACTCCCACCACCATCCATCCCAGAAGAATTCCCTCATCAAAACTCTACACCATAGAGCTCGATGTATTTCCGACCATCATCTCCTAGCCAGTGAACTGGAACACGTACACCAAGCTCTCAAGATGAATGGATATTCAGACTACACAATGCTTAAAGCTATCACCCCAACCGCTGAGAAAGAACCATATGAGGACCCAATCAATACCGTCACCTTGCCATACATAGCAGGGGTCACCAAAAATATTTCCAAAATCATTCATAATCTGCGAAGGATGTGATCTCTGACATGCAATACCCCGGCGTCTACAAACTAAGCTGTGTCTGTGGCAGTAGTTACATTGGGGAAACTAAGCGACATGTCTCGGACCGTGTTCGGGAACATAAGGCAGATCTGAAACATGGTAGGACCAATACCTCGGCTGTGGCTGATCACTGTTTAAATGCGATGAGCTCACACGAAATTGATTTATCCAAAACGAAAGTACTTTGCAAACCCACCGGCTATCACCAAAGATTCGTTCATGAAGCCATCCAGATATATAGACACAGACACAATTTCAACCGAGAATATGGGTACAAACTGAGCAATCATTTGAAGGACGTTATTAACCAGTTCAAGTCATAACTGGCTGTGATGTTTCCATCCTACCTTCCGATGTTAGTTGTTATTTTCGACTTTCTGATTTTACATTAATAGGTTAAATGTCTCACACTAACACAGCCACCATCGCTCACGTCCTCGACATCGCGGCGGCTTTGCAATCTTACATTAACATGCTAATCTCTCACATTACAATAGCCACCTCTGTGCCCTCGGCGTTGAAGTCGCCCTCCCATCTTACATTAACATGCAAATTTCTCATTTAACATCACTAGCCCTGCCCACTTTGTTTATGACCCTTGGGCTACACCCATTTCAAACCTATAAAAAGTCTGCCTCAGCAGCTTTCCCCCTCCTTTTTCCTCCTGATGACGATTGCTTATGTTGCGATCGAAACGTCATAGTTTTTTGTTTTATAATTTTGTTCTGCGTGACTTTACCAAAAGATACTCTTTGGTTCTTTCGAAAAGGAACGTAGGTATAAAAATAAAAAAATAAAAATTATATATCACGACGTTTCGATTGCAACACAATCGGTCATTCTCAGACAGAAAAAAATAATCCAGCAATGGAACTGAAGAACCACCGGGCCATACCTACGTAACTTTTACCGAAATAACCAAAAAGTATGGATTCCTGCAGTCACGAAAGCTTTAAGCCATGGTTTATGCTCCTTAATAAATGAAGACACCAAAACGTCTTGACCGCTTACGACGTATGGTGCCTCGTCAGCAGCATCGGGCTCCCTTGAATCAGTGTTGGTGAACTGCCGATATTACACAGACTCTCGTCTTGAAATGGGGGATGAGTTGAGAAAATCTAGAAATCCACGTGGAGGACAAATAGAGTGGACTTTGAACGTTGGAATGTAAGCTCGTGGATTATTGCATTGCGCGGGTGCATGGGGATATTGCGGGGACAGTGGCTTCCACACAGAACTTCGATGTGGGGTCTATCTCCGTTAGATTATTGGGCAAGTTGTAACACAGGGGCGCGTTGAATATGGAAGACTACATACTCTAATCTCCGCTAACAGATTATATCCTCATGTTTGCGTCAGGATAAACAATTCATACATTACAGCCTATGGTGCTACACATTTCAGGTTGCGGTAGTGCTATGGTTAACGTGCTGTGATACAAACCCGGCAATCCAGGTTCGATTCCCGTTCACGGTCAACACCTGCGATGGTTATCTGAACCGGTCCCAGGCCTCCCCTTGGTCGACTTAGCCTTAAATGAGTACCTAGTGCGGTTTGTAGTAAGCTTCGCCACTGAGGAGACAAAGGCGGCTGGGAATGGTGCTGTTAAGGCTTCAGCGGGGATCTTTGTCTTTGTTTGCTACACAGCATAGGTCGGCCTCTGTAGAGGAGGCAGAGGAGCAGGCTCGTGAAGGACGCTACTGGGCAGTGCCAGGGTAGGTGCACTGTGAGTCTATTGGGCAGTTGGAGGCCGTCACCCTCTAACAACAGCAGAGGTTGGAGGAGCAACGCTCAGAACTAGCATCATCAGGCGGCAGCAAGCATTGTGTATAAATTCACCTGTTTTGGTCTTAAGGAAAATCGTGCAAAATATAGAAAAGGTAAGAAAGTCACAAAACATAAATACATAACCAAACAAATTATGAAGTCCAAATTTGCAACACTGAATGCATTCTTGGGGCAAGGCAGCAAAACAAAAAACAATAGTCCCAGATTTCGATTTAAAGCTTTCATGACTGCAATGATTCATCTTCTTTGGTTCTTTCGGTAAAGTCACGTAGAATGAGAATAAAATAATAAATTGATAAAATAAAATGACGCAATAATATTCTCATCAGAAGGCCGATGTGTTGTGGCCGAAACGTCGTGAGAATATTATTGTGTTATTTTATTTTTCGATTTAAAGCTTTCGTGACTGCAATGATTCATCTTCTTTGGTTCTTTCGGTAAAGTCACGTAGAATGAGAATAAAATAATAAATTGATAAAATAAAATAACACAATAATATTCTCACGACGTTTCGGCCACAACACAAGCGGCCTTCATCAGGTGAAGGGAGCGAGACTGTCTGGTAGGACAGCGCTGGAGTGAGAGAGCCACGTTCAGATCACGGCTTTTAAGCTGTGTGAGAGGAACAAAGAGCCCTCAAATTTCCGTACCACGGATAGCTACGGGCCCCGTTCAGACGGACGAGTTCGTCCATGGTCGGAACAGAGGAGGGGGAGAGAGACAGCTGCGAAGCCCTAGTATACTCCATGTTGTAAACCATACCATTAACCGTGGTGTGAGAGGTATTAAGAGGCAATGCTGGCGAAAGAGCTGCGGTCTGAAGGTCATCGTAAAATTACAATTAATTAAGAACAGAAATGATTTAACACATCTTTCCAGTGGTTACTAAGCCTGAATCCATCTTCTCGGTTGAAATTGTCTCTGTGCTTGTATATGTGAATGGCCTCATGAACGAATCTCTCATGGTAGCCAGTTGGTTTGCAAAGAACCTCCGTCTTGGAGAAGTCAATGTCATGTGAGCCCACTGAATTGTAACAGTGATCTGCCACGGCAGAGGAGTTCGTCTTACCGTGTTTCAAGTCTGCTTTATGTTCGCGGATGCGGTCCGAGATATGTCTTTTGGTTTCTCCAATGTAGCTACTACCACAGAGGCACTTTAGTTTGTAAACGCCCGGGTACTGTATGTCTGGAAGAGCATCTTTTACAGATGGAACTAAATCACGGATTTTGTGTACTGTGTTGAATCGGACCTGGATCTTGTGTTTATTCAGGATTTTGGAGATCTTTTTAGTGACCCCTGCAATGTAGGGTAAGGTGATGGTTTTGAGTGGCTCCACAAGAGGATCCTTCTTCATGACTGGAGTGATGGCTTTGCGGATTGTGTAGTCGGAGTAGCCATTAGCCCTGAGAGCCTGGTGTACGTGCTTGAGTTCACTGGTAATGTGTTCCTGGTCGGAAATGCATTGGACTCTATGGTATAGAGTCTTGATGAGGCAGTTCTTCTGGGATGGATGGTGGTGGGAATCTGGTTTCAAGTAAGCATCTGTATGGGTAGCTTTCCTGTAGACAGAGTGGCTCATTGAACCATCATGTCTCCTTTTAATTAAGACATCCAGAAAGGGTAGTTTGCCATCTTTTTTATCAATTTATTATTTTATTCTCATTCTACGTGACTTTACCGAAAGAACCAAAGAAGAATAGTCCCAGACTTCACCAAAACAACAACACACTGCACATGAACATTGAACTATCGATGCATGAGGGGCAAGGATCAAGGATACAAATCACATCTGCAATTTCTTTTGTGTCCAGCAACTCCGATTATAACGTTTGGTTCCGTACTATGCAAAATTAGTTAAATGTACAACAGTTATAGTCTGCAACGTCAAAGGCTTGGTCACCTATTCATATTTTTGTTTGAGGAAGAGTTAAATGGAAATTTGATGCACGTCTTATGTTTCTTGGGTTAATGAATTAGCTAAGTGCAACACAGATTTGCCAATACGGGTTTTATGAATGACCAGGGCCCACTTTAGATGTCTTCTTGCATCAAGGCGATGTGAGACTGGATTGTAAGATGTTTAAGTCGAGGGAACACCTAGCCTGGCATGCAATCGGTGTGTTTGGTAGCTGCACGACTATCTGATGAGCTCTCGGGTTGGAAAACGCGTGGCGCATCGTGCCAATGCGCGACGTTTCGCCTGCCCAGTTCCTCAGGAAGCTCGCTCGCTCCAGGCACGTGGGGCGCAACATTCATGCGGTACAACAAATAAAAGATCCCCCGCGTAGGCTTAACAGACCGTTGGGGCAAGTGCTGTTACGGAGCACCGCCTATGAAGGCCAGCACGGCACGTGGGGTTGGGTGGCCAGCTCCACCCCCGGCCGCCTTTGTCTCTCCCGAGTGGCGATGTTTACACATCGCACCAGGTACTCATTTGAGGCTGAGTCGACCTAGAAGAGGCCCAGGACCGGTTCACATAATCGAACTCGGGTCGCCAGGATCTTAGCGCAAAATACACTATTTTCAAATGAATATGAGTTTTAGTCCATGTTAATTTATGGCCATATGTATGCCTATATATATTGATAAATATTAATAATGTTGTTCATTTACAGAGATGCAGAGTTAAATTGAGACTATATGGATGAATAAAACAAGATACAGAGAAGTCAGCAAAGTGACATTCTATCAGCAATGCCATCCATTCAGAGCATCGGCTCGATAACCGATGTGCCACCGCTCCCCACACGCGGTACAACGCACACCTGTGAACATCGATCGGAGAATTCGTAGCCTCTTTGTAGATGCCATTCCGGATAAAGCCCTCTCTCCATGAGTGTTACTGTGTTCTTTACTTTGCCACGGTTCGGTAAAGGGGTCGGTGCCTCAGGGACCGGCCGTTCAAGTACTCACTACTGACGTTAGCATTGCGCTCTCTTGCTCGTCACTAAGCGAGCATTGGATCCAGCAGCGGATTGACGAGATTGCCGGTGCGCCTCTCATTGCTGCCTCGGGTGTAACTGCTGCTGCATTCCCCATCCCAGTAAAAAGTCATTATCTTTGTTCAATCTATAACTATAGACTTAAAAGTTACAATGTAAATTCTAGATTTAAAGCTTTCGTGACTGCTAGGATCCATACTCTTTGGTTCTATTGGGTAAAGTCACGTAGGTGAAAATAAAATAACAAAAAATCACGACGTTTCGGCCACGACACAAGCGGCCTTCATCAGGTGAAGGGACGAGACTGTCTGGAGGACAGCGCTGGAGTGGAAGAAGCCACGCTTAGATCGCGATCTTTAAGCTGTGTGAGAAGAAAAAAGGCCAAGTGCCTTGACAAAGGAATTGGCATATAATTTAGCATTGAAATGGCTCATTGAAATAGCTAAGTTAAAGTATACACATCCGCAGAGGTACCCCTTGACAAAGGAATTAGCATCGAATTTAGCATTGAAATGGCTGAGTGATTAGCTTGTAACTGGTCACAGAAATAGCTACGTTAAAGTTAGAGCATATACGTTCACCGAGGCACCTAGTACTCATCAAACAGGAGAATTTAGCGAAACACAACCACGCTCAGACATCGGACCTGTGTGCGAGCAAACAAGGTGTTCTGACAAAGAAATTAGCATAAAAATTAGCATTTGATTGTCGGATTTTAGGAAAGAGGTGGTGTACGTGCCGGTGGACTCGCAGTTTTGCGCGGGGGGGGGAAGGGGGGAGGGGGGAGTTTACCTATTGACGGTGTGAAAAGGGGGAATTTATAAGAGCTGCGAAAGTTTGGGGTACCACTACTTGAAAAATATACTGTACCATTGAAATTAGTTTAATGTTTAGTTCGATTTAGAACATCTTTCCAATGGATGCTTAATTTGAAACCATCCTCTCGGTTGAAATTGTGTCTGCGTTTGTAGATCTGAATTTCTTCATGAACAAATCTCTGATAAAAGCCCGTGGGTTTGCAAAGAACCTTGGTATCGGAGAAAATTATATCGTGATCCCCCACAGCGTTGTAACATTGATCAGCCATGGCAGAAGAAATTCGTTTTGCCGTGTTTCAAATCTGATTTGTGCTCGCGAATTTGGTCAGAGACATGTCGCTTTGTCTCACCGATGTAGCAATCACCGCAGGTACAACTCAATTTGTAAACCCGGGGTACTGTAAATCAGGAATGACATCCTTCACGGATGGGATCAGATCACGAATTTTGTGTACTGTATTTAACCGGACCTGGATCTTGTGTTTGTTTAGAATTTTGGAAATCTTTTTAGTAACGCCTGCTATATATGAAGTGTGATGGTTTTGACCGGAGTATCAAGTGGTTGTTTCTGTATGGAGGGAGAGACAGCTTGGCGGATGGTACGGTCAGAGTAACCATTCCTTTTGAGGGCCAGGTGTACATGTTTTAATTCACAGGTCAGGTGGTGTTGGTCCGAAATGCAATGATCCCTATGGTATAAAGTTTTGATGAGATAATTATTTTGGGCTGGGTGGTGGTGGGAATCAGGTTTCAAGTAGGAATCTGTGTGGGTGGGTTTCCTGTAGACAGAATGCCCCAATGAGTCATCAGGTCTACTCTCAAACAGAACATCTAAGAATGGTAGCTTGCCATCTTTCTTCACTTCCATGGTGAATTTGATGGCGGGATGTCTGGAATTGATGTGGTGTAGGAAAAGGTTCAGAGCTGGGAGGCCATGTGGCCAAATGACGAAAGTGTCATCCACATATCTCTTCCACAGGGAAGGTCTGAGGGTGGAAGTCTGGATAGCGTCTGATTCAAATTTCTCCATGAAAATATTGGCTATCACTGGTGATAAGGGGGATCCCATGGGGGTACCCTCATTTTGTTTGTAGAAGGAGCCCTTCCAAATAAAGTAGGTATTGTTGAGGCAGTGCCTAACCAGTGCAGGTGTGTCGGGGTCTAGTCCATGTTGGACCAAATTTTCAATTATTTCAATATATTTTCATGGAGAAATTTGAATCAGGGGGAGAGGGTGGGGGGGAGAGGGTGGGGGGGGAGAGGGTGGGGGGGGAGAGGGTGGGGGGGGAGAGGGTGGGGGGGGAGAGGGTGGGGGGGGGAGAGGGTGGGGGGGGAGAGGGTGGGGGGGGGGAGAGGGTGGGGGGGGGAGAGGGTGGGGGGGGGAGGGGGTGGGGGGGGGGAGGGGGTGGGGGGGGGAGGGGGTGGGGGGGGGAGGGGGTGGGGGGGGGAGGGGGTGGGGGGGGAGGGGGTGGGGGGGGGAGGGGGTGCCGCAAGCGTTCAGTGGCCCTCTCCTCAGTCGCTCGACAGCACGTTCGCGGGGAAGCTGTGTGGCAAATCATTCGTAAACGACCTGGTTCTGGCTCGGGGTTTCGTAAGTAGCAGAGCAGCTTTCTCGCTGCGATCTACTGAAAGTCAGCCCTCGAGACAAGGCTTTGTCCTGGCGCCACCCATGGGCACCGCGGCTCCTAAAAGAACCCATACGCACTCATGTGACAATTATTCTTTGTCCTAAAAGAGCACGCCGACATCCCCGTGGGATACTGGAGGTCGGAAAAAAACGGTTAGGGGAGCCGCCTGGCCATGCTCT